>NW_004524736.1:244276-248420 GCF_000260255.1 Octodon degus | reverse complement strand
AAAAAAAAAAAAAAGAAATTTGCAATTATCAATATAGAAAACAAAGTAAAGGGCCAGAGAGATAGCTCAGTGGCACAAGTCTCTGCTTGGCAAGTGCAAAGTCCTGAGTTTTATACTTGGTACTGGAAAAAAAAAAAAAGAAAAAGAAAAGAAAATGAGAAGACACAGAGGCAAAATGCAACCTGGTACCTCCAGCCTATCCAAGATAAGCCAAAACACAATGAAATAGATGAAATTGGAACTAAGCACTAGAAATTTCTGAAATGATAGAAACAGAAATTAAAAAAAAAAACAAGTGGAAAAGGCTATCACAAAAATAATCTCTCAGGTGCAGAAAGAAATTATCCTTAAAATGCAAGATATTAGAGATGACACTGATGAACAGGTAAGCTTAGAAGAATGGTGAAAATGAAAATGTCCAACATAGGAAATAAATGGAATTCATGAAACACATCCAAACAGAAATCCATGAGATTAAAACCTCCCCTGGAAGTATATGCAACAGACTGAACAAAGGAGAGGCTATCAGAGCTTGAGGAAACAATTTCATTTAGAGATCATGAGAAGAAAGATATCTTAAAAATAGTGATATGCCATGAAAAAAGTGATCCAACAGTTAGAAGATGACACAAAGAAGAATAATATAAGATTGATTAGGGTTGTGTGAAAGCTAGAGACAACAAAAATGCCATAAAAAATTATTCACAAGAGCAATGACAAAAAAATTCCTAAGCATAGCTAAAGAATTTGGCATACAAATAAATGAAGCATGCAGAATTCCAAATAGCCATGAAAAATAAAACTACACTGAAACATAATAGTCAAGATTCCAGAAACTCAGCACAAGAACAGAATATAAAAAGGTGTTAGAAAAAAAAAAAAAAGATCATCTACAAAAGAAAGCCAATCAGAATCACAGCAGATTTCTTAGCAAAAACCTGCAAGTCAAGAGAAGCTTGTGATGAAATACTAGAGTGATGAGTTTGGAATTAGGTCAAGTGCTGAAAGAAAATGACTTCCAGCCCAGACTGTTGTATCTTGAAAAGACATCTTTCAAAATTAATGCAGAAATAAGATAACTCCATGGCAAAGAACATGTGAAAACATTCATGACCACAACAACAATCCTACAAAGACTACTAAAGATATTCTAGACAAAGATAAAAATTGCAAGAATTACAAAGACAACAGAGAGAAACCACTTGACAGGGCAACAAATTAAACAGAGGGAAAGCAGGAAAATAACAGGATATCAGAAAATGGAAAGATATCCCTTGTTCAGGACTAGGAAGAAGCACCACGGTGATAATGAAGATACTCCCAACATCGTTTTACAGATTTGATACAATCCCAATTAAAATGCAATGGGCATACCTCCAAAAACTAGACAAAAGATTTCTGAAATTCATTTGAAAATAGAAGGGACCTAAAAGCAAAAACAATTTTGGACAATGGAGGCAAGGCGGTAGTAGGTATCACCATCCGTAACTTAATATTATACAATAAAGTTACTGTGATATAATCAGCATAGTTCTGGGGGAAAACAGACATGAGGATCAGTGGAACAGATTAGAAGATACAGATAGAACTAGAAACACACTCAAACACCTTATCTTTGACAAAACAGCTTAACATGTTCACTAGAAAGATAGCCTTTTTAATGAATGGTGTTGGAAAAACTTGTTAAAAGTTTTCATTCCTGTTATGGTTCATGTCTAGTTGTCCACCCAAAGCCTCATGGGACAGATTCTGGAGTTTGTGATTGATTATTGTGGATGTGAGTGCTGCATCTGCCCTGGGGCTGGTAATTTGCATTACAATGTAAAGAGAGAGAGGCTAGCTAACTGCCTGAGCAGCTGCTGCTCCCTTTAGCTCTCTGCTCTTTGCTGCCACCCTGAAAGGCTGCTCACTGCTATGTGCCACTCTTCCTTGCATCAACTGAGTATGGGCTGAGACCTGTAATTATAAGCTAAATAAATCTTTCTTTCCTTCATTTTGAGTGTCAGATATTTGTCCCAGTAATGACAGAAGAGTAACTGAGATAGAATTTGGTACCTACAGTGGGGTCCTTGCTGTGACAACCTGACCATGTAGATTACAAGGTTTTGGGAATGGCTTATGGGAAGATATGAAAGGTTCAGAGATGTTGCTTAGAAATGAAGTGCTGGGACAGCTTTGGCTATTCTATATGGGAGATTCCGATCAGAGCTCAGAAGACCAGTATGCTGATAGAAATCCTGGCTCTAAAGACCAGGCTGGGGAGGTTTCTACTAGGAAGAAGGGCTGCATTGGTTGTTGGACTCTGGATCATTTGTGTTATGGCTTCACAGAAAGTTTGTCTGCATTTTGCTCATGTCCAGAGACTTTGCCTGAGACTGAGATTAAGCATAGTGGACTGATTAATCTGGCAAAAGATATGTCAAAGCAGTCAAATATTGAGGGACTGGCATTGCTATTGTTGGGTGCTTTTATTCAGATTTACGTTGAGAATCAAGAGCAAAGAGCTCAGCAGGATGATTTAGGATGTGAGTTTGGCCAGAAAGGAAACTCAAATAAAGCTGTGCAATGCAAAGATAGAACTGAGAGATCTCCATTTCCCAGAAGGAACAAGAGAATCAAAAGGATGGCCTGAGGGCATCACAGGAGGCAGCAGGTCTGTACCCTTTGCAGCATCAGATTTGCAAAAGTCAGGGACTTTGCCTTGAGGGGAAAGCTGCAGAGCCCCACATTCCAGAAAGGTGGCAGCCATACCAGGTTCTAGAATGGCACCAGCATGGAGAACTTATTCCCAAGAATCAGGGTCAGAGTGTTCAGCAATCCAGGCACTCAACCCTTATAGCCAAAAGAGAAGGGAGCCTGGCTACTGCTCCAGCTGGCAGCAGACCTTGGCATCTTCCACATGGCTCTGGTTTCAGGCATTTGCAAATACAGGAGTTATGAGGTTAAGAAGGCTTCCACCTAGATTTCAGAAAGCCTAGGAGGCCAGGCATTGTGCCTGTAGGAGGGCAGTGTGTGAAGCTGTGAGTGAGAAGCCTAATCAGAAACCACAGAAAGTCAGAAAAGCCAGGAATGTGTATCATCTAAAGAAACTGCAAAGAGGGAGCAAAGTAGGCCTGTGAGCGAAGCCCTGGGAGCCACCACCAGAAGTGTTGAAGGGAAGAAACCATGCAAGGCTTTTTGAGCTCACAATCTGCCACAGATTGTTCTGATGTTCCATATGGAACTACAGGACTTAGTGTTAGCCCTGCTGGATTTTGGGTTCATGTTGGTCCTAAAGTTTAGTAGTCCCCTGTTGTTTATACATTTTGGAATTGTAATGTTTATCTTGTGCCACTGGATGTTGGAAGGGTTTAACTTTTCATTTGTACAGGGGCTCAGAGCTAGGAGTTTGCCTTAGGCCTGGTAGGACACTTGGGACTTGGGCTTTCCAGAATGCTGAAACTGTAGAACTTTGGCAACTCTTGGAGGTGGACTAAAATATCTTTTTCATAAAGGGATGTGCATGAATCTTTGGTGGTCCATGGACAGAATGGTATGGTTTGTGTCTAGTTTTCCCCCCAAAGACTAGTACAGTCATGGGACAACTTCTGGAGTTTGTGATTGATTATTGTGGGTGTGGATGTTTTACCTGCCCTGGAGCAGGTAATTTGCATTACAATGTAAGGAGAGAGAGGTGAGCTAGCCACCTGAGCTGCTACCACTCTTTTGCTTTCTGCTCCTTGCTGCCACTATGAAAGGCTGCTCTTTGCCAGGTGCCTCTCTGCCTTGGAGCCAGCTGAGTATAGACTGAAACTTCCAGTAACTGTGAGCTAAATAAATCTTTCCTTACTTCATTTTGAATGTCAGATATTTATCCCAGCAACAGGAGAAAAGTAACTAAGAACAATGCCAGGGGCTGGGGAGATGGCTCAGTAGAATAAGTGCTTCCCTGGCAAGCACAAGGGCCTGAGTTCAATCCCCAGCTCTGCAAAAAAAAAAAAAAAAATGCCAAAGACAAAAACTATACCCATGCACTAAAGTCAAATTTGATTAAACATATGATTGTTAAAGCAGAAACATTGAATCTACTAGAAGAAAAAGTAGATAGAAATCTTGAAGACATACATATTGGCAGATACTTGAACAAAACCCACATTTGGTATAT
>NW_004524736.1:226828-244176 GCF_000260255.1 Octodon degus | reverse complement strand
GTCTTTCTCTTTCTCTTGAAGTTTTCCCTCACAAGTATATAGTGACCTTCTTCATCTCTGTTGAACTTTCTTGATTCGTAGTTCACATTGTCGGCAACCAGACTAGATACCCCTGCTTTTTTTGGGTTCCTGCTGCACAGTGTATTGTGTTCCATCCTTTGACTTTCCATCTATGAATTTCCTTTTGAGATAAATATGTTTCTTATATACACAGCATATTGTTGAATTTTGTCTCTTGGTCTGCTCTTCCAGTCTGCTTCTTTTGATTGGTGAATTGAGGACATTTACACTGATAGCTATGACTGACATGTATTGACTTATCTTTGTGATATTATTTTCTTGTTGCATGTTCCCTACTTTTTCTCTCTGTTTAATTGCTTGCTCCACTTGTTAGTTCCTTTTTATTTTTGTTATTGAACATCTGGTCATTTTTTATCTCTTTCAGAGATATCTTTCAGTGCTCTTTGTAAGATTAGTTTGGTGGCCATGAATTGGTCTTTGTCATAGAAGTATCTTATTTCTCCATTAATTTTGAAATATAGCAATCATTTTTTAACTCCTATCATTCTATCTAGTGAAATTCTGTATCACTTCTAAATTTTTTTGCTATGTTTTATTTTCTTAAAAAAAAAAGAATAAATCACAATAATGCATGGGAAATACAAGGAATCAACAATTAGGATCTCATCTTCTTAAAAAGAGTTTGCACATCAAAAGAAATCACCAACTGAGTGAAAAGACACCCCACAGACTGGGATGAAAAATGTTCAACATTATTTGTCAATCAAGCAATGCAAATTGAAACAACACTGAGATTCCATCTTACCCAAGAAAGATTGGCTGTCATCAGAAATCAACTAATAACAAATGCTGGAGGGACTGTGGAGAAAAAGGAACCCTTTAGGGCCAGTCAAATAGCTCAGTGGATTAAAGTGCCTGCAAGCAGGCACAGGGGTCTGGGGTTTGATCCCTGGGCCTGCTGTGCTGGCCCCGCTTCCAGGGTGCACTGAGCCAGCAATTGAGACTGGGTGTGGTGACATGTTCTTGGGAGACTGTAAACAGGCGGATCACTATGCATTGGATCTTGTCGTGAGACCCTGAAAACCCTGTAGACCCTCCCTAAAATATAAAAAAAAGAAAGAAAGAAAGAAAAGAAAAGAAGAAAAGAAAAGAAAAGAAAAGAAAAGAAAAGAAAAGAAAAGAAAAAAGGAACTCTTCTCCAGTTTATGGATGTGCAGACTGCTGAAACCACTGTGGAAATCAATGTGGAGATTCTTTAAAAAAGTAGGACTCTCCATTTGACCTGTTATTCCCCTCCAGTATTTTTTCCCATAAGTGTGAAAAACATCATATCACAGCAATGCAATTTATAATGGCTAGATCTTGGAAACAAACCAAATGCCCATTAACTGAGCAATGGATAAAGAAGATGTGGTGTTTTTATACAATGAAGTATTACTTAGCTATAAAGAAGAATAAATTTGAGACTTTTCTAGGTAAATAGATGCAATTTGAGACCATTCTCATAAGTGAAATAAACCTGTCTTGTATGTGTTAATGTTTTATTGTCTCCCTAATTTACTCCTGAAAGAGTAAATTAGAGTCAAAATGTCCCATAGATGTTGGAAAACAGGAAGGCACTATTCAAAATGAAAGAGAGACTGGGATGGGGGAAAGGAGAAAAGAAAGAAGGGAAAAGTACATAGATATAGATAAAAATATAGACATAGATATGTGAGATGCATAGCTGTAAGATAAAATATAAAGATACGTAAGATAGCTATATTACTAATTTTTATTAGTTCATTGAAAAAGGTTTGTGTTCGTATCACTTGATCAATTTTGCATTCCTATGTCTTGTAATCTGAGCAACTGTTTTGAAGACAGCACTAAGCAATGTTCCAAGCATTTTGTTACTCTTCTAGTGTCTTGTTTTGAGATTTTGCATCATTTTTATTGTCTTTTCTCTTTAAAATAAAAAAGAGAAATAAGAAGAATGCCATTATTGAAGTAGGGAATGAAAGCAGAAGTATTACCACCAAACTTACAGCAATTCAAACAATTATAAGGAAGTACTATGGCATGACTCCTGGTTCACTGCCAGAGGCTTGAGGTCTCAAGTGTGGTCCAGAAGGAGCGCTGGGGCCAGCCTTAAACTCCACACTCGTATCTGCTTATATGCTCAGCCACATAAATTGACCCTAGTTGAAAAATCATTTAGCATAAGAATTATAGGAAATATCCTTCTGGAAGATTATCAATAATAACTCCTTTTTACAATAACCAGTACAGAAACAGAATGCTTATAAAAATAATTTCATAACACATAGTAAGTGTTCAATAAGTACTCCTCAGCAAAAACAAATCTGTCAACTAAGATAGCATGCATAGAATACAGCTTGGCAAAGTATAAATGTCAAAACAGAACTGTGAATTAAAGTGTAGCAACCAGAACATTTTTTTAAAAAAAGAATGTATAAGTTTTATAAAATATTCAAGGTATTAAATTAGAAATCCACCTTAACCAAATAATGTACACACCTATGACCAAATATGTGGGATGTTGGCATATATTCTGGACAAACTGTGGTACTTGGTGTTATGATTAAGTCTTTAAATGTCTCCACAATTAGTAAGGAGGCCCGGTATCCTAAAAGCTACTTCCACCTTGCCCATTTCCCTTCTTTTCTCATTCACTCCAGTCAGTCCGTTGAACACCTGCATACCTGACTTTCATTCAGTGTTAGAGAGGAAAAAGTATAGCTGTCAGACATGAAGGTGTTTCTCTTCAAGGTGACATTACGGTGTCATCTACAGGTAGTAAACACAATTTACTCAAACATTTAATGAAAACACGATTAGTGTTGAGGAAAAAGAAAAGTACTCTAAGGGTATGTAATGGGGAAAATGTGACTTAATTGTAATGTTCACAAAGTCCCCTTAAGGAAATCTAGGGAAAGGTTGGGGTGAGAAGGAAGGAACCCAGCTAGAGGGGGATATTGCGATAAGACTCTGTCTGGAGACTGAACAGAGAGACCTTAGGAAATGATGCCAGGTGCAGCAGCTTCACAAGAAAGTGAGGAACAGAATGAAGAGCAAACTGTTGCTCGTTTATTGTGCTTTTCTATTAGGTGTAGAAGCAATGACATCACTTCATTAATGTGCATGTCCTTCTGAGGCTCGGAAGAGACCGCTCAGTATTGTTAAAAAGTAAACATCCTGCGTATTCAAGAGCAACAGCCTCACAATACTCAGTTCTGAATTTGCACTATCACTAAATTATATTTTCCACAATTTTACACCCCAAAGTGTAATCTCCAACAGGATATGAATTTATGGATGATGACACTGTATTGGTGTAAGTAAAAGAGGATTAGTATTTATCATCCTAGTTATGAAGTCTTTGATTCTTAGACCTGTGATGATAAATCAATTTTTCCTGGCACTCTATAGATTTATAGAGGATTCAAAGTCTTTGAGGCTTGAATGGTAGAGAGGTGGTTTAAAAAGTAGTTTATCCAACCTCAAAGTGATCATTCTCTTCAACTAGTAATACTTCAATTATTCACATAGCTGGTTGATGACATTGCCATTTGCTGTGAATCCAATTGTCCATTCCATACACTGAATTGAGTATTTTTTTTCTTGAATTTTAAGACATATATGCAATAAATTCTGTAAAATCCATTGGAACCTTAATAGTTGAATGCACTGAACTTGTTTGTTTTACCTTTTTATATGCACCGAATGTAAGTATAATGATAAACATTCAAAAATTTGCTAATTAATCATCATTTCTTTTTTATGCATTTAGTAAGGGGCTTACAGGGTCTCACTACACAGATCAGACTCATAGTGATCCTCCTGTTTACAGCCTCCTGAGCACTGGGATTACAGGCATGTGCCACCATGCCCAGTCTCAATCAGCATCTCAGGGGCGGGGCTTGCATGGCAGGTCGAGGATCAAACCCTGATCCCTATGCCTGCCTAAGCAGGCACTTTAATCAGCTGAGCTATTTGGCCAGCCCTTAATCATAATTTCTTTTGCTAGATTTTAATGGAAAAGGTTTCAGAGTTATATTTCTCTTATTTGCATTTATATTGAAGATGTATTTAGAAATTTGACTGACTAGCATTTTTTTCCCTTAATAACACATAACATTTGAGTTGATAAAAATTTGAAAATCAGTGTCAGAGAGAATTTATGCACTTAAAAGAACAGTGCTTCAAGGAGAAAGAGCCACAAATGTGTGGGCACACAGGAAGGAAGGGGAGAAAACCTGAAGGTACACTAGCGTGGATAGAATGAGTGAAGAAATAGGTGTTGACTTCAAAAGAGTCGGTAAAGTGATGCATCATATTTTTATAACTTCTTGCACTTATGACCTTTATTCCCCAATGACATATTGTTCCCAGTCTTGCTCACCAAGAGTAGGCCCAGATCACAAGTACTTTCAAGGCAATGGAAGAGTTAGAACAGTTTGTGAAGAAAAATATGTTCCTTTATGAATTATCAGGGTTTCTATGGGGCCGATGCTGTGACTCACAGTTAGGCCCCTGAAGTTAAATGGATCATGTGTTCTTCCACTCAAAAAGTGCTCTTATGCCATACAGTATAGGTAAGTTGATGTGGGCATAATCTGTGTTTAGTAAGTATGAATCTTGCTTACACTCTCCTGGAAAAAAAAGATATTTTGTTTTTGTCTCACTATGTTCGACTTAGCTTCAATGAGCTGTTGTTGTGGCAGCATCTTATCCTGACTTACTCTAATTTGAATTCCAAATTGATTGAACAAGGCCCACATTAACAGGTTGGCATTATTCTGTGGGCATAATACAGTGATTGTTAGAGAAGTGTGGCTTCAAAGTCTACTCGGGGTGTCAAATAGTAAATGAGCCTTTTGTTGGCTTTGGGGGTTGAATTATTTTTCTTTGTCTTGATGATTTTGAGATTGTTGGATTAAAACTTAACTTTTCTTTTTTCATTTTGGCAAGAGATTTAAAAGAAATCACAATAATATTTCTTCACAAGGCTTCGTTGATTTCCATAAAACTGTTTCTGAAATAACTTTTATCTCCTGAAAAACTTTGGTTAATACAAGCCATGCATTTATACCACATTTGCAACAATTAGAAAAGTTCACTGTTGGAACTGATCTTTGGTCACTGAGTTTCAAAAGGCTGGATGCTGTAATGCCAAATGATTGTGTGATTGTTTAAACCTTACTCATATAGAATTTCAGCTGAAGAGGCTTTGTGTAAGGCCAGCCTAAGAGCTCCAGCTGCATCTGTGCCTGGAATGAAGGCCTTTGTCTAAGGGTCAGCCCAGCTCAGATATTTAATTGGCCCTCATTTGTACTCTGACCTATTTCTACATCAGAAGAATGTACACACATGGAACACTCAGCTTTGCAAAGTGGTAGGGAAAATGCATAGGTGTTTAGAAGTTTCCTTCACAATGCCACCTTTGCTGATGAAGGCTAGTGGAAAGAAGCCTTATATGATTAACTAAAAATATGAAATGACTGAGCCATATCGTGCTGAGTTAAGACCATGACTTTATCTTCAAAGTTGCAGTTTCCTAAGGTGAGCGAAGGTGAGCTATCTGCCTTTACTCCTTTGGTTGATCAACTTAACTAGAAAATTTGCAAAATCTCTAATTCCATGGACTAAAGTCATCTGGGTTCACCCACAGGAAAAGGAGAGAAAAGTGTAAATGGTTGGTTGGAAACTTTCAAAAATATAAATTAAAAAGTGCAATGTAAATCCAACTAAACACAGTCATTCCCCACAAGCCCCTACACACAGTGCTATATATAATGATAGGGAATTAGAAAGTTAAAGACATAATACCATGTCTTGATATGGCAGTAGGAATTGAACTTAGACCTTCAGTGTCTTTTTATTTTAAATCATAATCTCACAAAGTTGCAGTCCATTGTTGCATCAAAGGGACCAGGAGCAATGCTGCTCAACATAAATATGGTTGGTGTTTGTGCTAAGAGAGTTCTTTGTAACTTTTCAGTGTATGTGATTTTCTCAGTGTTACAGTATGTTAATTGTACCCAATATCGTAGGACCTAGACAGCAGGAATGTATCCTCATTTTTTAAAATCTTTCCTTTCTTTATTTATTTGGTACAGGGTCTCTACACAGCTAGACTCATACTGATCCTGTCTCAGTTTCCCCAGTGCTGGGATTACACGCATAGGCCACCACACCCCATTTTGGTGGCTGCCTTGGTTTGGGGCTGGCACCATATGCAGTACAGGGATCAAACCTTGGTCCTTGTGCTTGCCAGGTGGGCACTTAGACTGCCAAGCTGTCTCCCTCCCCTGTAACTTCATTGTTGTGAGAAAACAAAGCACCTCTTTTCCTCCTTAACTTCATGTATTTCTTTTAAATAATTTTATTGAGAAACAAATAGCAATGAGACAGTTTCCAAACCAATTACTAGCACAGTTTCACTAATTAATACATTACATATTGTTGTCTTAGTGGTTATTCATTGTACAAGATGCAGACATGATATCCTGTCCACAAACACTATTAGAACAAATCTCTCTATTCAGTGATCTAAGAGAATGCAGCTGTGTATCTATCTTAACTATATTGGACATACAGATACAAAATGGTCGTTCATTTGTATCCCCCTTTTTTGTTTAGTTTTGTCAGAGAAGGGTATTCCATTGTCATTTAAATATTTTAGGTGCCTGTATTCAGCAAAATATTCCAAAATAATCCAGTAGTCCATAATAGTAGTGGGTTTTCCAAAATTCATGTATTTCTCAGTGTCCCTGGTAAGCTGCAGAGTGGAGTCAGAGCCAGCAGACAGAATCATAGAAGGCAGTAGGTTCAGAAAACTGTGGAAGCATAGCCACTATTCCTACTTTATTGTAAGTTATAAAAATGAGAAGTGGAAGAAAAAAACTATCCCTAAAGCTTAGAGCACAAATAGACAATTTCTGAGATTTAAGATATTATTCCAAGAGGATTTTAATTGTTTGAAGTTAGTTACTTGTAATTTTAAACAGACACTTCCATAGAAACAATTAGACCCGGAATCTTGGATTCATTTAACAGTTCGTAACTCTTTTTTATTTTTAATTTGGAAGGCTTGATGAGGTCTAGAGGTACCAGCAGGGAAAGAGGCTCCACAGAGCTGTCATAGCCAAGGTTCAAAGTCTGTTTCTTAGCTTTGGATTCTTTCAATGTAAACAAGAGGTATGTGACTTAGGTTGACAAACTAATGTGTGGCTAGAATTTCAATTAATGTGTAGATGGCGGGTATATAAGCATGCTCTCATTTTCTCTAACCAAGGAGGTGTTGAGCCTTGACATAAAATCCCGAGGATTTGCATCAGGTGCCACAGGGCTGCTTGGTGAGTGAAGCGGACTGGGAGGTCACTCAGGCTCCCTCCTCTAAGCCATGGTGGTTGTGCTAGTGTTCGTTCAAGACCGAAATGCACACCTCTGTCTCTCTGATTCTGAGTCTGTTTTTTGTGGACAGAGTTAAATTGCTCTGTATACTCCTGTGTTAATTTAGCTGATTAAATGAATTGCTGTTCCTAATCAAATTTCCTTTCTACATGCCTAGGGAATGATTGGTTGACATTAATTTGCCTTTAGATGTAAGTATCCTTCCTCATTTCTCAATAGTTACTCTAGAAAAAACTAAGTCACCTATTGCACTGCTGATATCAATTATATAGTCAGTATGAATGAAAACATATTTATATAGCCTTTGAAGCATATCAAAATAGAAATGAATAAAAAAATAGAACTATAAAATAGTAAAATAAGTTTTAATATACAAACATTTGAAGAACTCGTAGCAGATCTCAGTGAGTAGGATTGTAAAATAAATTGGAACAACTTGTTCCAACGTCTTCCATGAGGTTCTGATCCTATATTGTTCTCCCTAAGATACAAAAACATTGTATCTGCCCTAAACATTAAGTCACACTGTGTCTTCTCTCTCTCTCTCTCTCTTTTTTTTTTCGGAACCGGGGATTGAACTCAGACCATTGCGCTTGCCAGGGAAGCACTTATTCTACTGAGCCATCTCCCCGGACCCCAGTCACACTGTGTCTTATCCTAACTTTTCTTCCACTAGATCACTCTTTTCTATTAGGCATGGAGCAAGCAGTCTTCAAGCCTTAGGCATCATTCACCTTATTTCAGACAGGTCTTGTGACAAATGACAGCCTCCACAGGCATGAAAATAACATTGATCAACAGAAGTTGTAGGAGAAAGAAGAAAAATTAATCCCTAAAAAATAAGAAACCATTTTTGTGATTAAATTTTGAGCTGAACAGATTCTGCAGTGTTGGATGTTCCTGTCAGTCTCTCAAACCTTCTGGAGTAGGTACACAGTAGCGCATATCGCAGACTGCTCAACCCACAGCCTGTTCTCACTTGCAGTACAGTCATGGAACTTGTGTCAATTGCTTTCTCTGCCTCCAAAAGTAGGCTCACTCATTCCTGCACCATATTCATCTCCTGAATAATTGCTTGTATTTGCTTATTTATTCCATAGCTAACTGTTCAGCTCAGGGTATTTTCTTGGTCACTGGGATGTGTTTGGTGGAAGATGTAAACTTGTGAAATGTGTGAGAGACACAGTATATTGGTACTCTATGAGTATGGCAAAGGAGTGTTACAGTTTAATTACTTAACACATATAAAATTATTCTCTCACAGCTCTGTGGGTCAGTTGTCAGCCAGCCACCTCATGGAACTGATGTGGAGGTGTCAGAGGTCTGAGCTCCTTTCTAGAGGCCCTGTGGGAAAAAGCTGTTTTCTTGTCTCTCGTAGCTTCCAGAGGTTAGCCATGTTCCCTGGCTCAGAACTTCCTTTGACTTCTGTGAAGACATGAATATTGCATTTCTTTGGCCATTTTTTCTGTGACTGTGTCTTTCTCTGTCTATAGCTGGGAAAGGTTATATGCTTTTAACAAACCATGTGATTAGACAGCCTTTTTTACTCACTCAGGATAATTTCCCCATTTCAACAGCCTTAATTTTAATCACATCTGCAAAATCTCTTTGCTATGTAGGGTAAAATACAGTTTCTAAAGGCTAAACCATGATCTGAATTTTTTTTTTCTGAATTCTTCATAATCCCCCCAGTGCACACTGAAATCCTAGACCCTGAGTTGGTAATAGGGACGAGGTCTTTGGAAGGGATCAGGTTATGAAGGCAGAGCCCTTGCTAAACTGGATCGATGCCCTTCTAGGAGTGGCACAACAAACTACCCTATATTTTTCACCATGTACAAGGAAGCAGACCCTCACCAGACATGGAGTATACCAACATCATCATCTTGAATTTTTTCATCCTCCAAAGCTGTGAGAAATAAATTTCTGTTGTTCATTATCCCTGGAAGGATTAAGCCCAAAATGGCATATTTGAAAATCATTATAATTCCTATAACACACATATTTTTTTTCAATGATATGGAAGTTGACTTTATGCTTCAGTTTTGTCAATGAATATGTAAATCAGTACGGTTTCAACCATACTGTGGTCCTATGAAAAGCTCTATGAGAGAACAGAAAAGCTGGGATAAAAGAAGGGAAATTATGGAAGAAATAGTTACATACATATAGTATTGCTAGAATTTTCTGTAATATGCGTCAATTAATTTCCTTTGGTGTTTAGGTTGTTTTAATTGAATTTCTTATTATTTTCATCTAATAATTTTAATATGTGCATATTTCAAATGTTCCATTTTAGTTATATTTTGAGTTTCTTTTTTAACTAGCCCATAGGGATTATACAGATTTCTTAGGTTCTGTGAAACATTTTTGTAAGTGTATACAGTGTTCAATGATCAGGTTAGGACAATTGATATCTCCATATCTTAAAACACTTATAATTTCTTTGTATTGGGAACATTTCAAAATTCATCCTTCTAGTTGAGATGTGTAATTAATTGTTCTCCTTTGTATTTGCCTTGCTGTGTTATAGAAAAATAGAAGTTATTCCTCCCTTCCAACTGCATCATTTTACTCATTAGCCATCCTTTCTCCATCTTGCGCATACCCACCCTTCTCAGCCTCTGATAATCCTAACTCTACTTCTGTAAGATCAACATATTTAGCTTATAAGTGTAAGAACAGATGATATTTGTGTATGAATGACTGACACTTCATTGAGGATAATATCCTATAGGTTTATTCAGATTGCCACAAATGACAAATTTTTCTTCTTTTTTGACTGAGGAATATTACATTATATACATGTACTACAGTTTCTTTATCCACTCAGCCACTGAGGGACACTTGGACTGTTTTCATTTCTTGGCTATTGTGCATAATACTGCATTACACATAGAATTATTAGTGTTTCTTTGATACAGAATGATTTTTGAAATGTGAATGGCAAATTTTGGGGTGTTCGATCCCCGGGCCTGCCGTGTCCCCTGACCCCAGGGTGTGCTAAGACAGTGATTGAGACTGGGTGTAGTGTTGCACGCCTGCAATCCCAGTGCTTGGGAGGCTGTAAACAAGGGGATCAGTATGAGTCCAATCTATATAGTGAGACCCTATAGACCCTGTAGACCCTGTACTAAATACAAAAAAAAAAAAAAAAAGCAAATTTGTTCAGTTACCTGGCAACATACTAATGATTGTCACAAAGGCAAATATAAGAAATACAGTATTGCTGAAATGAAAGCCTGCTGCCACTGAATGGGCATAGCAGAGACTTTCCAAGGACAGACACACCAGGCTGAATAGGGCAACCTGGATCCAATCAAACTCTCCGGGGTATCTGCTAGTGAGGTGGATACATGAAAGGATGGTCACTTGAGCTCAGAGCTGGCACAAACTTCTTGAGCAACCAATGATTTTTTTGTTTTTGCAAATATCAAAATCAAGGAAAATTTTAACCAATGGGGCTAGCCCTATCTTACCGTAGAACAGAGCACACAGTCAGTTCATGTCCCGGCAGACCATCTCTGCATTGTTTTTTCACCTTTGAGTTTTAAAAAGCCAACTGTTTTCAGTTAACCTAGAGAAAACAGCTATAATAATATATTTTAGAATGGAAATGCAAGATTTGTAAAGCTTTCAGTTACAAAAATGTACAGTCATTTCTAATTTATTTCAAAAATCACACTAGTAAAATACTGCCAAAGATTTAAAAACTCTTTAGTAACTGTAGTTATTTTCTCATGTAAACTGTTTAGATACTTTTATATTATGTTGCCTACAATTTTAATCTTAATTTTAGACTATTTTATTGCTTAAAAAGTAATATTTTTTTCTCATTTAGGTGAAGATTAAAAACATCAAGATTTCTAATAGATGAAATCTCAACATTTGATCACAACAAAATCTCCAAAATATCTGTGTCATGCTTTCTCTCTTAACAATAAGTTACAGAAGGAGGTGTTGAGTTAAAATGAATATTATCAAAATAATGATTGCAAAGATAAATATTTGAGCCTTGAGAATATTATTCAGGAAGAAATCACTTTTGTACCCTTTTAAAAGAATATGGCTGCTCTTAATCAATGGCTGACATTCTGTCTGTTTTATTATCAAGGAAGTAGACCTTGACATCATATTCCATACCAATTATATAAAAATTATTACAAATTCTATAAAGATATCTTCCAGTTGGAGTTAAACAGGTTGCTTTAAATTGTTAGAAGTGCATCAGAACAATTTCTACATAGAATTTTTCTTGCTTTTATGTAAGTGTAAAGGTCTAGAATTGAATCAAAAATGATTGAAAGGACTTCATTTTGTCCTGCCTGGCAACACATTTGTGTAACAGATAACAGGACGCTTCTTCCATTGAGCATCCTGTCATTTTCCTCAATGCTTTTTGTGGCAGCTGCTGGGAAATTTTACATCCCTTTGGAATCTTATGCAAAGCTCTGAAAGAGAGTGAGCTTTCCTGGGTAATTTCCAGTTCTTCATTTCCCAGCATTTT
Source organism: Octodon degus (assembly GCF_000260255.1). Lineage (NCBI taxonomy): Eukaryota > Metazoa > Chordata > Mammalia > Rodentia > Octodontidae > Octodon > Octodon degus. The sequence continues at coordinate 232,229 of NW_004524736.1, read as the reverse complement.
TAGCATTGGCATTATCTATTGTAAATAGATCAGAGTTAGGATAAGTATTTCTTTCAAGATGGTACCAACAAAATAAGAAAAAAGTGTTGAGATCTGAGTGATGTGATACCTCTGAAGGCTTAACAACAGTATTAGTGTTGGAATTTATTTCTCTGTATTATTTCAAACCTTAGCTTGTCCCCACTCCAGAAGGTCTAAAACTTCAGTGGGAATACTCAGACATGGTGGGTGAAATTGTGTTACTAATCTTTTGTGCCCATGTCTGGTGGTTGACGCTGACTACAGGTGAGACATTGGCAGGGGTGGTGGCTGCAGCCTGTGACCTGAGTGACTTCACCACACAGAGGCTGGGTGATGAGAGTCAGAGCCCAGAGAGCCAGAGCCACAGACTGTGTGTTTTACATCCTAGTCTCAGAAATCCCACTGAATAATGTTCACCCTATTGGCTGGAGCATTTACAAGGCCAACCAAGTTTAAGGATCAGGCATAGGCTTTTCTCCTGATGGGAAGTGGGAAGGTTCTTGAAAAGTATAAAGAACAGAAAATATTTCAGTGGTAATTTTGAAAAATACTACCTCCCACATCTTGTAGTAAAATGCCTCAATCACTAAATCAGTGACTGCATAGAATTGTGGAATAGTGTATGACATGTAGCTTTTCAAATATTTAAATTCTGTCCTTTTGGAGCCTTCTACTTAGTCAAGTAAGTCCATTTCTCTTTAAAATCCCTAGTTGTATACTCTGACTCCTCACCGTCCTTCATGTATGATAACACAAAGCGAACACAGCACAGATTCAAATGAAATTTTATTAGAGAATAAAATAAACTGGAGGCCCCCTGAATCAACTTAACTTAAAAAAAAATAATGTCGCATTATTATCTTAAACTGGATACATTACAAACTGGTCTTTTCTCTGATTTTGAAAGCTCTAGTTTGAGAAATTGTTTTTTTCTCTTTTTAATCTTCTCCACTCTTCTCTCCATTCTTTTCCTTCCCATCCCTCCTTTTTTTGTTCTTATTTTTGTTTTTGTTTTACTTTCACCTTTTTCTTTGCCTTAAGTATAGGACACTATTTATACAAATCAAATTTTGTATTAAGTTTTGCCCATGTCCCCCATGATGTTGGAGATGTATTGGGATCTGAGTTAGCTTTACGTTGGAGTCTGTTTCTTAATACTTTGGCTCTGTGAACTGGCTGGATCTTACAGTTGGCACATGAAACATCTCAAAACCTCAAACAGCAATTTTCTTACTTAGTAAAAAGTTTCTGAGATAGGCTAGTTATCAATTCATTGATTATGAGGATTAGCAAAATTTTTTCCCAACTCCAATGAAGATAATAAAATCTTTAGGGTAGTCATAGACTTTTGGTGGCATGTATTTTTCGACAGCTAACTGCAAAAGCCTCCCTATGTGCATGTATTCACCCCGTACTTACATATCCAATGAATGTACATGGTGCACTTTTTCTCTGAGTTGTCTGCTGTGAGGACACCAGATAAAGAAGTTATGAATTATGATGCAAAAGAAACTAGTATATGCAACATTTTAGGAATATATTGTATATAATATATTATAGGTATACTCTACATATCTTTCAAGAAAGATTTGAGCTCAGAATGTGAACAGCATTAATTTCTCATCTAAATGTTCTCTTGTTAAATTTAGAACAAAATTTACGCTGATTACCTTTATGGATTTCCTCTTGAAATTATAACAATTACCTCTCTCCTTTCAATAACCTTTTCTTAGTTCATGTCTGACTGGTTGCGGTCTATATCCATGCCAATCTAAAGCTTCCAGAAGGACTTCTTTTTTTTTTTTTCTGTATTTTAGGGAAGAGCTTACAGGGTGTTCAGGGTCTCACTACTAGATCAGATTTGTAGTGATCTGCCTATTTACAGCCTCCCAAGAGCTGGGATTACAGGCGCGTGCCACCATGCCCAGTCTCAATAGCTGTCTCAGCTCAGCGCACCCTGGGGATCATATTCCTGGCCCTTGCACCGGCTTGCAGGAGCTTTAGTCTGCTGAGCTATTTGGCTGGTCCTCCAGAAGGACTTCTGAAAGGTTTGCATGGGTGCTGAACACGCCCATCTTGCACACTGAGAAAGGGTAGAAGGGGCAATGAGTCTTTTGCACTGTGCATGGGATGGTACTAAATAATTTTCTTTCTCTGATGGATTTCACAAGACCGTAAGAAAGTACTAAATTACCAAACAAATAAAAACTTCCTTGTACCATGACTAGAAAATTATAAATTAAAAAAATTAAAAAAAATTTTTTCCGTTACTCAAGGGTGAAAAACTACAACAAAAGATTTTGTTTCATTAGAAAGTATGCACCCCAAGGAAAAGTAGCCAAACATACTTTATAACGAGTCTGAAATAGCATTCAAGTTATAGATGTTCTTTTCAGGATTTGCTAGTATTTAGTCCATTTGAATGACTCTTTGGTAACATAATTACAGTAGTACCTCAGTTGATGAAATTAATTCATTCCATAATTCTGGGAAAGATGGCTATATGTGTGTTCATGTGGGAAAAGTAGCTGTTTATTGCAGGAAAATAAGTTTGTGAATGGAAGCAAAATTTTTCACACACTCTGTGAAGCATTCACAAACAGAGGCATTCATAAATTGAAGCGTTACTGTAATGATAATTCAAAAGTGAAAACTATAATTAATACTGAAGCTATTTGATAGTCCTGCTGTGTATATTAGACAGGATTCTTTAGAGTATCAGGATCCATAAATTACACTAAGTCAGAAGTTCCAGTTGCTGCTGAGTCCAAGAAATTGGAAGCCTCAAAACAAGGTGTAAGGGACGCTGACTCTTACATTTGGGACCCTTCTTACATTTGGTGGATTAGATTAGCAGAACTAGGCCCTGTTAAGAGGTAGCAATGAAGGGGCCTCTGATCTCAGTAGGAAGCAGAGATGGCCACCTCGGGTGTTAACACCGGCTTCTGTGTCACTACACTGTCCCACTTAAGCCCGTCTTTAAATAGGTTACTTCTCCCTAAAAGTGCTTCCCCTCCCAATTCTCTATTGGCTCATACTAGGCCCCTAGCCCCAAATCCAACTCCCAATCAAGGAGTGACTGTCCAAGAGGGGAAGGGGGATGGGACCCAAACCCAAGATCAGGATTGCTGGGCTGCACTTTGTGGTGACCTGGCTTTGGGTGCACCCACTCCTCCCCAGGGTGGCGTTATATCACTTCTTGCAAAACCTGCACTAAAGAGTTTTGCTTTAAAACTGATTCCTTTTCCTCTTTTTATGTTAGAGAGAGATATAAACCCAGTGAGGGTGGGTCAAGCGTCCTCTAGACCCCAGATCCACCAGACAGAATAAAAAGGGATCCTGAATCCCACTGCAAGCCCTTGGTAAATGGCTTAAAATCTTGGAGAGTTGTTAGTAGATGTCTGTGTCCAAAGACTGAAGAAGCTGAAGTCTGAAGAGCATAGATGATGGCAGGGAAAGACCTATTTGCTTAAGCTGACTGGAGCTTGTAAATCTTTTCTTTTTTTGAATAAAAAGAATCAAACTCAGGACTTTGCCCTTGCCAGGCACCTGCTGTGCTGCTGAGCTAAATCCCCAACCTGTATCTTGTAATTCTGTTGGCCAACATCTTCCTTTTTCCATTTTTTATTTTTGATCCATTCAGTCTGCAATCTTATTGAATGGCGCCATGCACAATCAGGGCAAGTTTCTTCCCTCAGTTCACTAGTTCATGGGTCTGCATGCCAATCTCCTCTAGAACACCCTGCAGACACACCCAGGAATGTGCTTTAGCAGTCTCCTGGGTGTCTCTCAATGTAATCAATGTGACAACAAAAACTGATCATCACATAAGTGCATATGATATTCATTTATTTCTTACATAACTTTCAAAGATACACAATATATTATAACTATTAAAACTAAGCTGTAGGAAAAAGAAACAAGTTGTTCAGGGTCAAAATAAATGAACTTTGGTTTCAACTACTAATGGGTCTGACACTGAGTGTAAGTTTTCCCCACCACCTGTGCATTTGCCTTCTGAAAAACTGCAATTGATTTTTTAAAGTCAATTATAACAGCACAATGATTTGCAGCAGGGGATGCATTCCCCAGCTGACTTAACCAGCACAATAAATTTATCAAAAGGATGGAGGTAACTTACATCGAAAACACTGTCACTCTGGCAGCTCTAAGCTCTAGGTTAGGAACAGATATAAGGTCTTTAATGTGTAACACCATAGAGGTGAATCTGACCAAGTCTTTCTTTGTACTGACACCAACCTGCTCAAGATTCAGGTTCTTGACGTGTCACTGTGGGAGAGCAGGTGATGGACAGCTTCCCAAAGAGCTCTGTGTTGACACATGGGAAGTGACTGGGGATTCTGAAAAGGGAATGGAGATAATTTTTTACCAAAAGAAGGCAGAAAAGAACTGAGCAGGAAAAACTAGATTCTAGAATTTCTGGGGAAACTAAATGATATAAGAAGTGTGAAATGGCTGGAAAGTTGTGTTCAGAAAGTGGTAAAAATGATAAAAAGGTACTGAGTATGAGAGTCTCACTCTGGGACTCTCTCAAAGACCTGCAGGCATTAGGAAAAGAGCAAACAGTCAAGGAGCCAACAGGAATGAGAGATTGGTAGCAATGTGGAGAGTTATACACAGTTGTGCACTCCAACGCTTGCTGGCATTTCCTACATTATTTTGCAATTCATGCTGTCATTCATTTCTGTTCATTTTGCATGATCTTAGTTATAAATGAAAGGTGTGAGGGAGAAGGTAAAATTGGAATTTGGGAGAATTTTTTCCCAGGCACTGACTCACACTGTTGGATTTATTCCTTTTACCCAAGATGATCAAGTTCCATTACTTCTTGGAAATGTAAAACTGCCTTTTGGATTAGGTGATGGAGTTAGATAACAATGTCCATAATCCTGTCCAACTTCTCACATTTTGATATCTGTATTTTAAAAATTGTGTGGCATGGTCGGGTATGGCTTTTCATAGGCAATAAGCAGAATTGCACCTTCAAAAATCTCTTCAAATGGTCATTTCTTTCCTCTTTTCCTTCCTTCTCTCATTTTGGCTTATGGGCAACTTCCTCCAGTGGTTGGGCATTGTTAAATTGAATGTCATCTTGTGGCAGAGCTTTATCATATGTTGTAACATTCTGCAACAAATGCTTTATTCATTTTATTTTTTATTTTTTCCCATAATTTTATTGATAAAAAATAGCAATGAGACAGTTTCAAATCAAATTGGTAGGACAGTTTCAATAATTAACACATTGCATACATTCTTTCTAGTTTTAATTGCTGTACAAGATGCGGACATGATATCGTAACACCATTAGAACAAATCACTCTATTCATTAAGAGAATGTAACTATATATCTATCCTAACC
>NW_004524736.1:218469-225888 GCF_000260255.1 Octodon degus | reverse complement strand
GCTTGCCAGGAAAGCACTTATTCTACTGAGCCATCTCCCTGGCCCCAATTTACTATTTTAGTAATCTAAAAAGCATTTTTGGAAACTTGAGTAGGGGATGCACTACAGTCACACATGGCTGTCAACATTTCAAGGGGAACCAACTGTCTTAAGAGATTTCATAGTGATTATAAATCTTAGCAGCAAGTTGTCAGAGCTCATTACTAATTATGGGTTAGGGTTTCTTTGCTTTCTCAGCTCTAAACCTACCTATTAGAGATTCCTTAATAACCTTAGAGATTCACTGATATTTTCTCCTTTCATGTTTATATGCTTTCCCCACAAGGACACTCAAACACTTACTTTGGATTTTTTTTTTTTTTTTTTTTTAATTTTAGAGAAGGATCTACAGGGTGATCAGGGTCTCACTACTAGATCAGACTCATAGTAATCCACCTGCTTACAGTTTCTGAAGAGCTGGGATTACAGGTAAACCACCACGCCCAGTTTCGATTGCCAAGTCAGCACACCCCGAGGGCGAAGCGGCACAGCAGGCCTGGGGATCAAACTACTGGCCCCTGCAGGAGCTTTAATCCACTGAGCTATTTGGCTGGCCTTTACTTTGGATTTATTCAGTCTTAAAATATCAAATGCATAATTGACCAAAATCTTCACATCAAATTAAATTGAAAACTATGCACTGAGATAAACAGGTAAATAACTAGTAGTTAGGTTTTGTTTTTTTTTAAGCAAATAACATCTGAGTGCTTCGGGACTGTGAAACACCAGCTTTGAGTTGAAAGCATGTGTAAGACACAGATACTATTTCAATTAATAATGGAATTGTGTTCTACACCTGGAGGCATGTTGATGGAGGATGATTCATAGAAAGGTCCTTGTTAGACTGTTTGGGCCAGTATTCAATTAGCTTTATAGCATAAGCTAACCTAGAGTAAGACATGTCAAATATGTATATTAAGATTATATTAGGAAGTGTGGTGTTGGGGAGAACATGGTCAAGTTGTTGTCATGAATTTTGGAACATATTTTACTAATAGTGAAGCAAACTTGAGGGTTCTAGGACTGTAGAGCATACACATGATGGAATAAATCATTTTATCATGCAATTTATGTTTCTTTAATAATAAATATTAACTCATCAATTCACTGGTTTATGGAAACCAATGAATTAAAAATAATAGATTACATCCATTGTATTTAATAATAACTAAATTAACTGAAAAAGTGTTCTTCAAAGTGAGAAGTCTAAAAGTGCATTTACTGTAAAGCTACAAACTTATGGAGACATTTTATTTATTCAGAGCCAGAAAGTGAAGTAGATACTCAGTTCTAAGTACTTGAACCATGTGAAATCCTCAATTTTCCACCTAATATTGGCATTTGGAGTTCAGCCTCCTAGTTGGCTTTTAGTCAAAGCCAAAAGTTGAGTTAAATAATTTAAACAAGTTTGGGGAGCTGTGTGGAGCTAAATTCTACCCAAAGAGCATCTTGGTACAAACCTCCCCTGGGCTGTGGGTACACAGTCATGCTCACTGCCTCAGTGGTATTTCTGGCTTTGTGGAAGTGACATAGAGGGGAAGGCAGCTTCGGCTGGAAGGCAGGCACTTCCACATCTTAGCAGGGCGTAGGGAACATTATCATCACTTCGTGCTTACACCATCACAAAGTGTATCAGTGAATACTACAACCTTCACAGAAAGTCTTGTCCTTGATATATTCAGAATGAAGATACAGATCATAGGAGAACTCACCTTTGTTTACATAGAACTGGACTGACCAGTATTATAGTACTATACTAAAGAAAAAAGAAAAACCTAAGTACCTTGAAAAATAAAGTTTATATAAACATCTTTTAAAAGCCAATAAAATTAATTTTAATCAGTTGGCTCTGTATCCTGAGGTATAGAGCTATTTTGTGATGCACTTAACTTTTCCCCACATATATAAGCAGGAAACAAAAATAGCCTCTAGCTCATATCTTTGCATAAGTATGTACTTAAAATCATTGGTCATATCCGGCTTCATGCTTACTTCTTTGTCCCAAATTTTCAAAATACACTGCATTAAAAATAAATCTTGGAAGCAACCAAAATGCCCATCAACTGATGAATGGATAAAAAAGATGTGATACTTTTATACAATGGAGTATTACTCAGCTATAAAGAAAGAATAACTCGAGGCTTTTGTTGGTAAATAGATGCAACTAGAGAGCATACTCATAAGAGAAATAAACCAGAATCACATGTGTAAACATGTTTTCTGTCTAGTGCAAGAACTGAAAGGGTAAAAATAAGATTTAAAAGGTACCACAGATAACATAAAAGGGAAAGAAACTGCTCAAAAAGAAAGAGAAACTGGGATGGGGGAAAGGAAAAAAGAAGGAGCATATATTTATACAGTTGTTTCTCCTCCTTGACTTCTTTCTGCTTCACGTGCATGAGGCTATTTCGAGACATTTTATTTTGAACTAATTAACATAGAAACAACTCACTGTAGACAATGTTTTCCTGGTGGGGAGATGGTAGGTCGTGTCAGTCACAATTTCATCTATGAAAATGATTAGAAAGATCCATCTCCGTATTCCCTTGGATCCCAGATTCTCTTTATTTCCTTTATCACACCAACATTTGTATCTCTTGATTTTTTGGTATGAAACAAAAATAAATGTTTTCAAATAAGTCCATTTAAAATATAGTATCAAGGAAAATGGGCTTTCTGATATCCTATAAGGATGTACAATTTATTTTTGTTTCTTTTGTTATACCTTGCCCTACGGAACTAGCATTGTGAGAAAGTACTTATTCAAATAGAATATGCTGCAGTTCTCAGCATAAATAGGCTATCTTTTTATGCTGGAAAATATCAGTTATGATTTCCAATACATGAAATAGTGAGCTGAATATCAAAGTTGCTATGTTAGACAGCTAATTATATAAAAATGACTTAAACTAGAATTGGTATCTAAAGCCAGATTTGGAATACTATGACCATTGGGCCAAAATTAGTCTTTTATGATTTGCAAGTTAGTGTACTACTTTTGTACACATCATCCATGGCAGCTTTCATTCTACAGTGACAGAGCTGAGAAACTGTACCGAGACTACGCAATCTACAAAGCTGAAAACATTGACTGTTTTGCCGACTTTCATCTTTCTTATATCAGATTTATGTCAAAAAAGAGTTTAGAAAAAAATCTATGTAATGAATACAAAGGAAAGATGAAAATGCAATCCTATTTGCCATTTAAACTGAAGGGTGAGAAGAAATCTTCCAGGGTTTTAGGCTAAATTAACATTTATTTCTGGAATCACAGTTCAAAGAAAAGTAGAAGAGGGGATACCTTCAATGAGGAAGGCAGTAGGATAGCTGTCTTGACAACTAATTTTGTAGGACATAGAGTTTTACATAATAGTTGTATCAAATTCTACACTTTAATTAAACAGTAGAAAGTGGCCCTATATAAAGTTAGGATTCTTTTAATAGAAAGCTCCATAATTGTCCATCGTTTTTATTCACAAAGAATTAAAGTATTTCTTGTGCTTATGTCAAGTCTTTGGGACCACTGGAATTTATATTAGTTGGCATAATCTAGGTTATAGTACAACTTGAAAATCAACTCTGGATGAGTCTAAATTTCATCCAGAAAATCTACACTGTATGTCTCACAGCCCAGCAGGATGCAGTGCTCCATGTGGTGACTCTCCTCTGTACTTTCGTATCAACTTGCTTACTGACTACAGCAGCAGGGCAAGATAATTCTGAAATATCTTATAAGGGCAGTTCAGTCCTTTCACCCACAAGTGATGCACATCACTTCTACTTGTATTGTATTTTCTCAAGAAAGCCACAGGGCCATCCCTAGCCTCAAGAAGGCGAGGAAGTGCCATCAACCCAGGCAAAAGAGAGGACAGGAGAGGCATTTGAGGGGCCGCAGAAGGCAACTGGCAAATGGACCACCTTGAGAGTTTCTATCTCAGTCCCCTTTCACCTCTAACAAGAGCTCCTCTAGAGGGGCCACAGGTGATCACAGATTTAGTTTCATTAGTGAAAGAGAGCAAAATGAAAAAGGTGGGCATTCAGTGTATGCACAGGCAGACAAGTATGCAGGTCAAGAGCTTTGCTGTAAATAGCGAACTTATGAATTCATGTTCATTATATGTTTTATTTATTCTTGTCTAATTAAGCTATTTTGTTTAGCTCCCAGTGTTTGGAGGAAAACCAGGATCCTTTCCTGATGAGGTTCTTTTTGTAAAACAAACAAACAAACAAACAAACAAACAAAAAAAAAAAACCATTCCCAGTGGCATTTGTTTCTGGATGCTGAAGCATTTCTCACTGGAGAGCAGTCTGAGTCAGCTCTTTGCCTTTCCTTCAAGCCAGTGTGAAACTCCCAAAGCCACTCTTAGTGATTTCTTCTTGGTTGGTCAATTCCTTCTTATTTACTATAGTTAGCATCAATACTTATTTTTGCTCCAGTAATCTTGTTCTAATTTATAGTTTTTAACAAATTTCCTTTTGTTCTAATCCTATTTTGCCCTGTTCCTCCTATGTCAATGACTGCCTGGCCACAAGTGAATGACCTGACATAATACTTATGAGATAAATTCAGGCTGCTCACACACAGTGGAGTAAAGCATTATTCATAATGTTGACCTCACTGTAGTCCATCAATCTTATGAAACATTTGTTATAAAGTGTATTTATTTCTTCTTGTAATGTTCTCTGTGCTACATATGCAAATGATGTGATGCTCTATGTATTCTAAACTTTGTAAATAAATCCCTGGATATTTTGATTTCCCATGTATTTATAGTATTAGTCAATCTTACTATAATTTCATTTTTGTGTTCTCTTAATATGTATGGATTTTTAAAGAAATCCTCAGTTCCTTGAAAATTATTTTTGTCTTTTTTAAGGAAATAGTAAATAGTAACACACATGCTGGAATCATTGCCAGAGTAAATATAACCCTGGAAATTTCATGCCATGTGCATTACCCCATGCCTGAAGCTGAGATTCCTGACCAAAAAAAAGACATTTGAATTCTGTTGGTTGTTATAGTACTCAGTTGTAAGAAGCATTACCACATTAAGTTTGTGCTTTTTGCTCTAAGAATCAAAATTATAACTTGAAGTACAACCCACGCTAATTCAATCTCTGTTCCATTGTTTAGTGTTCAATACTTCAATATCAGCTCAGCTTTCACATCAATCTTATACCTCTTCCCAATTATCCAATATGGAGAAGATTGAACTATTTGAAACAAAAATATATCTGAAGCTTGATTAATATTTTGCAGGTACCTGAAGGACATTTACTTCCAAATGGTGTCCAGAAGTTGAGAGTCTCTGTTGTGCCAGAAGAGCAGATCAATGACCATCACCACTGGGCAACTGAGCATGGGTCTGATGGCTTTCTGTTAACACTGGGTATTATTAATGATGCCCCCTTGCATCCAAATATTCATACGATTCACAGTTTGCATCTTGCTGAAGATTGATGGCCCAGTGTAAAATCATGCATTTGTGATGGATTATACTTATGACTGTTTCTTGACTGTTTGGCTTAACAATCTTCCCTGACTATACATTTGCCAGTCATCAAACTAAATAGGTGCAACATGTCAAATTTACACATTTTCCAGCCATTTCTTTTCAATGCTTTCTTTTACTTGAAAGTCTAATAAAATTTCTATTTTTCTCTCTATCCAATGTAATTGTTCTTTGTCTAGTTATAAATCATGTATATTTCACTTTTTAAGTTATAAGTTATGATTTATTGTTTAAAAACTTCATAGAACACACTACTCAGAGTAGTCATAACTTTCCATTCTTAGTTTTTAAAAGGAGGATAAAAAGAAGAAAAAGTTATAACTAAGAAGAGATAAACAGTTTTGAAATTATGATAAGGTATTCCATAGAAATGAAAATAAAGGCTTAAATTCAAATCAGTTTAGTAAAACTTTAAGATGTGCTTTCCAAATTTTTCTATCATGATTTTTGTTGATTTATTTAAATTTACAAATACATGACAACATCATGGCCTCTCATCTCCTTGACATTTCATCAAAATGGCTACACAACTCCATTTACTTACAATTGTCTTATATTTCTTCCAATCTCATCCTTGTTCTGTCTTGTGCCTGACAGTTATGTCCTACACACCCCTCCTGACATGTTAAAACCTTTGCAATCTTCACAATCCACTGAAAATCTTGCTTCCTGTTTTTATGAATAAAGGCCACCTAAAAGAGAACTTTCTGAAACTGCACCATCCCTTGTACTCAACTACAGTAGTAGAGCATGCTCTTTGCATTATGAGAGGCTACTGTCCATATTCCTAACTGAACACCTGTTTCTAGCTCCTAGCCTCATACCTGTGACTCTTTGAGGTAGTCTGCTGTTTTCCTATTGCTGCAGTAACCAAGTACCATAAACTTAGTGGCTTCAAACAACATAGCTCATTACCTTCCACTTCTGGAGGTCACAAATCAGTTTTGGTGACTAAACTCAGGGTGTCCATCAGCTATGCTCCTCCTGGAGGCTATGGGGAGAACCAAGTTCTTTGCCTGTTTGGAGGTTCCTAAAAGTTGACCATTTCTTTGGGCTCACAAACTTGCCTCACCCTGAGCACTGTTTCTGTCTTCCTATTTCCCTTCCTCACTCCTACCTCTGCTTACAAGGCAGGGTCCTTGTGATGAAGCTTGCATTACCCACAGTGATATTCCTCTTTCAATCTTTAATCCACCAGCAGAGTCCCTTTTTCCATATAAGGTAAAGTACTAGTGGGTATCAAGGATGAAGGTGTGGACATTTTGGGAAACATTATTCTGTCTATTAAAAATATTCACTGCTTTTCTTTGGATAGTAATTTATTCAAGGTCACCTAAACAGTGACAGCTCAGGAGTGTAAGCCAGATGTCTGAGTCTAGAGAACTCATCATTAATCCTTAGTCTATCCTGCTTCTCATTACTGCTAGATTTTTTTTACAGATGTGTAATTATTTCTTTTCCATTGGAACTTGCCTTTTGAACTCTACATCAGAGTATGCTTGGTGTACTTTAGAAATGATTCCCCCTTTAGCTTGCAGGTAAAACTCAACACACTTGGTTCCTTTTAGATTTGTAGTTTGTTTTTAAATAGCTTGATTGGTTTTAAATAGCTTATAATTGATTTGTAAAGAATTGTATTTCTTTATTTATTTATTGTGCACTGGGGACTCTGCAGCATCTCCCCCACCCCGCCCGCCAAGTAGGAATTTCTGCCGCATTCCGGGAACCCCCAGACCCAGTCCTAGCGCAGGTCCAGTGAGTGTGTGGGAGAGCTTCCAGCTACCCTGCACCGGAGGGACCTATTACTGGTCCCAGCCCAGGCGCAGTGTGGGTGAGACCCTCTTCCACCCCCTTGGGATGCCCCCCC
>NW_004524736.1:197838-218354 GCF_000260255.1 Octodon degus | reverse complement strand
CAGGCTCAGCTCAGGCCTGGCATATAGGCATGGGGTGTAACTCTGCAGCTGCAATCCCTGCAGAGAGGGTAGAGGATAGAACCACCCAGTTAGTCCAGTAGCAGAAAATCTTGCAAGAGGGGCACAATAAGTGCACCCCCAAGGGCAGCAGCAGGAAGGAGCTGAGCACAGCAGCCAGACCCAAGACAGGCGCAGCTGGATAAATCCAAACTTTGTAGATCTGCACCTGAACTTCAGTACGTGCTAAGGTTATAACTACAACAAAGATCTACAACAAAGGTCAGAAGACAGTGCTATGCAAAATAATGAGAAGGGACAAAATGCAACCACAGAACCCAAGCCCACCCATAAGAAGTGCAGAGGACACTAACACAGAACAAATTGGGAATCACACAGCTGAAAGCAATGAATCAATGGCTTCTGAAATAAAAAAAAAACAGCTGCAGAAAGGTATAGAGGAACTCAGATTGGAAATAAAAAAAGAAATCCCTGAATTAATAACACATGCAGTAATCAAATGCAGAAACATATGGAGAAAAGCCAGTGCCCACTCAGAACAAGTGAGGAGGACACTAGCTCGGCTCAAATGCATGAATTAATAGCGTTGATAGTAAATAAGCAACAGCAGAAAGATATAGAGGAACTCAGAGTGCAATTCTTTTCTGAAATAAAAAAAGAATTCTCAGAACTCACAGCATCTGAAGTAAAGAAGCAACTACAGAAACACAGGGAGGAAACCCAATCTGAAAAAAAACCACTACAGTAAAAGAATTTATAACTGCTTCTAAAGAAGACATTGATAAAAAAAAAATAGAGGAGATTAGAAAAATGATGGATTCCTTGGATGAGCAATACAGGAAAGGAATAGATCGTATGAAGCAGAGTCAAAGAAATATAGAGGAAATTAAAATCTCAATCACAAGCTTGCAAAACCGTTTAACTGAAAGGGAAGACAGAGTTTCAGATCTTGAAAATGCTGGTGCGGCTAGTGAAAAGGTAAGAAAGAATCTCTTAAAAACAACGAGGATGCAGGAAAGAATAATCCATCACCTGCAAGATGATGCAAAGATGAACAATGTGAGACTAATAGGCATCAATGAGAAAAGAAGGAGTCAATACAAATGACATTATTGTGCACTGGGGATTGAGCCAAGGGACAACAAACTGAACTATGTCCTCAGCCAGTTATTATTATTATTTTAAGGTTTTCTGTTTTGTTTCTCTTGTGCAGGGTCTCACTATGCAGCTTGGACTTATAGTGATCTTCCTAATTTCAGCTCCCTAGTGCTGGGATTACAGGCATGGGCCACCACGCTAGAGGTTCAGTGCACCTGGGGGTGGGGCCAGTGTGGCATGCAGTGCCAGGGATCGAACCCTGGATCCTGTGCTTACCTAAAGTTATTTTTTTGTTTAAAGGCAGTTTTCCTAAGTTGCAAACTTGTCCAAATTGGGCTCAAACATTGAATCATTCTGCCTCATCTTTCCAGAAAAGTGGAACTGCAAGTGTATGTCACCACATCTGATTGAACTGCACATATTTAATGCACACAATTTAATGACTTTAGTTATATGCAAACGCAGGTCCCATCTTCATGACAGTCAAGGTAATAGAAATATACAATGCTTTTCTTTGTGTCTTTTTTGTATGATTACTTGCTTTGAAGGGAAGAACACTTAAAATGATATTTATCCTGTTAGCAAATTTCAAACTATACAATACTATAGTGTTGACTATAGGCACTATATTGTACAATAAATCTCTACAATTGATTTTTCTAGCATAATTGAGGCACTACGTTCATTCAAACCAGCCCACATTTCTCCCGCTGCCCAAACTTTGCCAACCATCGCTCTACTCTCCATAGTGATGGATTGTATATTATGGGTAACCCATGAAGTGGAATTACACCTCCTAGTTTTCCTTCTCTGCCTGAATTATTTCACAGACAGATGGCCTTCAGCTTGATGTATGCTGTTGTAAATGACAGCATTTCCTTGTTTAAGTGTCAGTGACATTTTGCATTATGCATTTATATATAATTTTCTTTATTCACATATCAGCAAATCTCTGCTCTTTCTTAAGTCTTTGTCATAGGAAATAGTACTACAATAGACAGTGTAGTGCAGCTATCTTTCTGTGATCCTTCTTCCAATTTTTTTTAGGTATATACTAAGAAGTAAAATTGATATAAATTAATTGATTCTGTTTTAATTTTAAAGGAATTTCCATATTGTTTTCAATTTCTGTTGCACTATTTTATATTCTGAAGTATTCCAAATCTCTGTATCTTCACTAACAATTATCTTATTTTTCTTCTGATAATAGCTATTTTATCAAATGTATGGTTTATGTTATAAGCAATAAAAGAGAAGGGATTTAAAAAAGAATTAAAATATGTTGTGTACATGTACTAACTTCCCACAAAAAATATAATTATTGTATATTGCAAGCATGTGTTAATGATAATTTTAGAACAAAATAAAAATACAATTCCTTTGCTGGTTGTTAACATTTTCTTTTACCTTTCCAGATATCTATTTCAGAAACAAACCTAGATTATAAATTTCTGTGTTTTGCCATAGGAAAAAAAATTGACATTCATGTCAATTGCATATTAACAGAATTTCCTAGAATTTCAATTTTCACAAATGAGTATGGTGAGGCAAGGCACATAACACTTCTTTGATGTTGGGCCACAACAATTGTCTAAAGCTGAATGTTCATTAAAAATTCTGTTTCATAGGGTTTGACTGTTTCAAGTACTTGATGTAAAAAAAAATTTGAAATTATCATACAAAATCACAGATACACATATTCAGCCCCTATGTAGAGAGACAGATAGTACAATTGGAGTGTTAAACACTGGCCATATTAAGGAACTAACTATGAGGTCTAGTTAGTTATCTTGTCAGGTAACCAGAACATTGGGTCTGCAGTGTACTTGCAGATGTAACATCTAAATTTTTATGTCTTTCATTAATTGCTATCAGTATAATACTAAATATTGCCTTCCCTGTTCTTCATTTGTAAGTTAGCTTTTTTATTAAAGTAATATTCAAAATAAACACTGCTTTTCTTTGCTCCAGGGGAGCAAATAATAGGACCAACAAATATGCCTCTCACTATTGCACAGGGTCTACAGCATATCAGAGCAGGGCGTGGTTTTTGAAATATTGATCAGAACTTTCATATTTTGCATTTTCAGGAAATGCATTTAGAGAACAAGTACATTGCTTAAAATGAAACACATCTCTGTACTCCAATTTATCATACTATTAAAAATTGTCTACAGAGGAAAACCATGCATAATGACAAAGGTTGTTATTTGGGTTGTGTATGCAAGCTAACTGGTTTGCATGTACAAGTTAACATCCAACTCTTGCAAATATGTTCAAGGCCTGCAAACTTGTCTGGGCACTTGGTGATGTAGAGGACTGTGGAAGATGGTAAAAGCTTACCAATCATCCTGTTTCCTTAATTATAGTTTCCTTCTAAGTGCCACAGGCCACACTCTGATGACATACCAAGCTAGCTCAACCAGGTTAGTCCATTAGAAAGACACAGTGTTGACGGATCTGGGGTTCCCTGAAAATGACTTCTTCCTCTTTAATCCTTCCTCTGCTCTCCATTCTCCTCAAGGGTCTTTGATGTTGTGGCATAAGCAGGAACTTGTACTGCAGATGAATGAATTCCATGATCAGTTCTGCCTTGCTTATCACCTTAGGCTAAGCAGTTAGCCTACTGGGAAGCGAGTTCACTAAAGTACCAGCCAAAAGAGTTATTTTCTTAATGAATATTAGTTTAAAAATCTCATTTAAAATATAAGAATAATTAAAATGTTTATACTAAATGTATGACAGTACTTTTGAATAAAGCACCGAAGGACCTTGGGAAAGGGGCTACATGAAGAATTTTCATTTTGTATGCATTGATATAGGTAATATAAGTAATGTAAGCAATACTGTGTACCAGAACATCCTGCAGCTGAAAAGATGTTTGCATCCGTCCTAATTTCATTAGTTGCTGTTCACTGTAGCCCCACTCTCCATAAAAGAGTTTTCAGAAAGTCTTCGCCACACTTCCCTTTGCAACTCCCTCCTAATTATGATCTCACCACCCTATTCAGCAAAGGGATAATTGTTTCAAAGTAGAGTGCTGAAGCAAAAGTCTCAGTTGGATAGTTAAATGGGGTGTTAATTGGATGGCGCACACATTAATTTGGGCTTAACAAAATCGAGGAGATACTGGCTATAGAGTCAGCTAGCAGTACAGAGGGTCATTTTAAGGATTACCATTCCATTTTTTGAAAGTTCAATAGTTATATATTTTATAGCTTTGGGGCCTACAATTTAGGTGAGGTCTGGGAGAAATCAAATGCCAGCTGTGGTGAGAGATAGAAAGGTAACTTGTTCCATTTGTATGGTGTTCTCTGCTTCCTTGTGCAGACCAGCAGCCTGATCTCAGACATCATAGCCACTCTGCTTCCTCTCCCACTGAGACTGCGCAGGCAGGGGTGCTGCCTGCCTCTGCTCACCACCAAAGCCCACAGAGGTATCTGTGTGATCGCTGATCGTAACCCAGCCTACCACCAAACAGGTGCTTCTTTCTGCCTGTTTACCAGCCTCACATAGGACTTCCACTGAGACATCTTTTTTTTTTTTTTTTTTTTTTATCTTTTCTACTGAGACATCTAGCACACCCAGGATACAAGAGAAAAGTGAATTTGAATAAAACTTGAAATTAAAAAAGAAAAGAAATGTGAATTTTAGATGCAGCATAGGGAAAACAAATACGAAATAAAGAGGTTAGGAAGAATTCAAAATGATTCATGGGCTACAGTCGTGCCCTTGCCAAGCCTGGCCCTTATATCTATCTCTGGCCAGTTAGCTCTTGTGGTTACTGTATCACATGATGGATAAATCAGTGTTTTCAAACATAGTTTCTTACTGTTGGGATAAGAATCAGGTGGAGATCAAAATGCAGGTTCTTCGTTCTTATGATGGAAGCATGGCCAATGACCTTTAAAATTTACTTTACCCAAGGGCTCTAGGGGATTAATTTCAATAATGAACCATTAGTCATATCCTGGTATAGTCAGGACACAAGGTCATTCAGTCTATTGTCAAAGCCCACTAAAGCAGTTCCCTGGCAATCATTCTTTACTGTACCTGGAAAAGAGCACACAAACAAACCAATAATATCCCCCATCTGTTTCAGTCAAAAAAAAAAAAACAAACCCAACAACAGTAGAAATTTGGTTGGGAAACACAAGTGGAAACAGTGTGGAGCTTATTTATTTTTAACTGTTTATATATTCTCAAAGTGGAGGACTTCCTAAAGGTTATTCAGCAGTTAAGTGAAAATGCAATGTGCTGCTGAGCAGCCGTGCTCAGCACAGAGGAGGGCAGAGCCCAGCGAGATGCAACGTGAGGTAGCTCACCACAACGCCCTGCCACTTTCTCCATAATAGTGCATTCACATAAATAGACCTCATAGGACAGAGGTGGTGATTATCCATAAAAAAGCTTCCCATAATCACATGCCATGATGTGTGCTAAATGTGGGCTGCGTAGAAACCACAAATGTCAATAAAGTCACAGTAGGTTGTGACTAGTTGAGAGAAAAAGAGAACGACAATGAATGGGAGTTCCACCCCGGCAAGCAGTTGTAGATTTGGTGGCTATAACCATTGGGATCTAATTAGTAAGATCCACAGAGTGAGGCTGATATTATTGAATGTCTACATGAAAATCATGGAAAGATAGCGACTTTTTCCAAATTAAAAGGCAAGTTAGGTATTTCAAATAGGTATAATTCTTTTTGGTCAGATACACTATTTTGCTAATTAAACTGTTGATTTTTATTTTATTTTTTAATATTTTATTTTATTTTGAAGAGTAAAAACAAGTAGTAGAAAAGACAGAAATAGGGTAACATACAACAATGTATATGTTACAGATTTTCAAAACAGGAACAGCTAATTAACAATGGTTGTTATATTATCTATTTTTATCATCAAATCTGTTGCTCAAATTAACAGATACACAAGATTGGGGAAATAACTGAATATTGGCACTTGCTTTCAAGAAATCTTCATTTTTTTCTTGTCTTTTTGTTTTAATTGATTTTAAAGAGAGTATAATAACTCATAAGACACTGGGAATGGTACACATTTAGAAGACCAAGAGAGGTATTCAACCATGGGTTTTATATTACACACTGCTGTCTGTGATGTAGTTGCTCAGATAGCAGATATCAGCATGCAGAAACTCTGTTGATTTTTAAAACATTATTAAGAATTAATAAAACAAAATGTGTAATATATAATGAACATATTCTATAAAATCAGAAAATATAGACAAACCTTTATTTCTGACCTCTTCACTTAAGAATTTGTTTCAATGTGTAAGAAGAAAATATAAAGTGGGTTAAAATTTGTTAATTTCATGTGGAAGTTTCAGAGCGTGTGAGAACATAAAAATTTTTTTTTAACGAGATCTATAAAATGTTACTATCTTCTATGAGAAAGAAGAAACCATTATGTGGCCAATTAAAGGAGAAAAACTTTTATCACTGATGTTGAGAAGATTCAAAGAACCTGTCACTGATTATTAAATGATAGTTAAATGTCTTTTGCAAATTGACTTCAAAATTGTAGCTGCCAGATTGAATTATGTTCCGCTAAACCTTGGAAAGAAAGGTTCTCTAAAGGTTTTCTGACATAATTAGAAAACCATTTATATCAATCTGTGTATCATTCTTACAGGGTAGAATTGGTTGACTGTAGGAAAAGGCTTCATTTACAGTCATTTTCTTCATGCAATAATTGCACAAGTGTATGTTTTAGCCAAGCTCATCAAGTCTTATTTAAAGAAAACACTAGTTTGGGACAATTATATTTATTACCCATGGTGAAGAGCCTCATAAGAATCTGAACATCCACACAGTTTTGCTCTCATGTCAAATTATATTGTTAATCAAGATGCTAAATATATTGTTACTCAAATGCTAATGCTGTAATCAGTATTCAGATTTTGTATTTCCTCTGAGGAAAGAGTTTCCAAGTGAATATTTTCATGCCCTATAACTTCCTGTTATACTGGTTGTATATCTACTCTGGAACATAATAGAATGAGTTATCTAAATCACAGTTGATTTGAAATTTATTTTGTCGTCAAGAAGTACTGAGGTAGAAATGGCACCTTCGCACAGCTTTAAGTAAATAACTTCAATTTCATAACTTCTTTTCTTTATTCATTTTAATGAGAAAAAAATAGCAGTGAAACAGTTTCAAAACAGGTTAGTGAGACAGTTACAATAATTAATACATCACATATTGTTGTCTTTTTATTAGTAATTCAGAGGACAAGGTATCTTTATATGCAGGCACGATATCTTGTCTAAACAGTATTAGTACAAACCTTTCTTCTTAATGAAGAGAAAGTAGCTGTATATCCTAACTATCTTGTGTATACATATATTTTTCCACAACAAAATGGTCCTTTATTTAAATCTTCCTTTTTTGTTTTGTTTTGTCAGAGACAAGTGTTCCATATTTTCTGAATTGTTCTCAAATTTTGTTCCCAGTTTTCTTCCTTTTTGTTCTTTGTCTAAGGCTCTTTAAGGCAGGTGGGGATAAGAATTTAATTTGTGGATGGCTCAGTAATATACATCAACAAAGGTTTCAAGTCCTAATATATAGTCAAGCTATTTCTGTCATCTAACATTCCTTGACACAATTTTATATGCTTATGTGTAATTGCATCTCATGTTTTCAGAAGAATCAATTTTTAATAGTGAGATTCTGCCACATCGAGTTTGTGAGGCTGTGGAACGTTTGGTATCTACATCTAGTACGAGTAGGTATGTAATGCCTCTTTGGAAAAGAGCATGAAAGTTACTTATAAAGTTCAAGGCATACCACTAAGCAACTCCTCAGATTCTATTCAACATATAAGATAACGTGTTCACAGAGATATTTGTACCAGAACGTTTATTATAGCCCTATTTGTCATACACAAACCTTAAAACAACAAAAATATCCATCAAGGAAATGCACAATCAATTGGAGGTATAACCACAGTGGAATGCTGCTCACTAATAAAAGATCTGCAGCACAGATGGGATGTCAAAGGCACTGTGCTGAGTGACAAAAACTAGAAACAAATAGCCTGCCATTGGATGATATCTGGACAAATTTACAAAAACATAAGAGCAATCTATGGTGTTAGAAATTAAAAGAGGAATTGCCTCTGAAAGTGGAAGAGTATAAAACTCACCCATGTAATATAAATATGAAAATGGATACAAAGAAACTTTCTGGAGTGATGGAAAAAACTTTCTTACCTTCATAGGGGAGACAGTTCTTCGGGTGTACAGTTTCAGTGCTCATTAACCTGTTCACGTAACAGTTGTACCTGTAACTACATGGAAATTATAATGCAATATAAACACCTTTGTACATAGATACATACACAGGTGAGAGGGTAGATGAAAAATGAATTGAAGAATATTTTCCAGACTAAAAATGATGTGATTTAAATCTTTGCTGTAAAATTTCCTGCCTATGTGAACTTAAGCAGTTTTATTTCATTGTGTGCTATTTAATTACACTTGATATTTTATAATAAGTTTTGAGGATGAAGTAAGTTAACATACCTTGAGACCATAGAATAGAGCCAGGAATATGAAGATGTTTCAGTACTTCCGCAGTTCCTAGATGTGATGGTATTGTTTCCCTGAGAGAATGAAGATTGTAATTCAATAGCATTCTTTCATTCCATAGATTCTGTTTCCATCTGTGTGGCAACATAATTTATGTCAACTACTGTGGTGTGCCCAGTTGGTGTATGTAGGGAGCACAGATCAGACTCAGTCTGTCAGTGCACATAGTGAAGCGCTAAGACACCAAGAAATCTTTTTTTTTTTTTTTTTTTTTTTGTGGAACCATGGATTAAACTCAGGCCCTCGTGCTTGCCAGGAAAGCACTGATTCTACTGAGCCATCTCCCCAGCCCCAAGAAATCTTGACAAAGCAAGTGGACGTCTGCAGAAGGGTGTGCAACACCATTAAGGCGAGGCTACAGCAGGCTCTTTTTTATCCTTACTAAGAGAGAAGCAGCTGACCTTTTTCCCCACTGGGCAGAATGAAAACTCACAATCTATCCTGATTGGATATTTTCAGTGTTGTGAGGAGAAGGCCTGAAGGTTTGGGGAGCAGGGTTGCTAAATAAAAGGGGGTGGGGAGTGAGGGGTGCAGGTAATTGAAAGTCCTTAGCAGTATTCCAGGCATCTGAGCCAAGTAGGTGTTTCTTGTAACCATAACAACTGTGGTCCTGGTGTAAGGGATGGGGAAGGGAATCCAAGGGTGGACTACAATTTAAGGTGGAAACATTCTCTTCATTATTTTGTGACAGAAAATGCCTTCTTTCTTATAGTGTGCAAACAATATTTTTAATCACAAAAATAAAGATACCAAGCGATCACTTGATAATTGAGAAATTAGCTAGATCTATTCCCAATTAACTCAGATTTTAGTTGTCACTGTGGCAGGTGACAAATTAAACATAGGAAGTTGGAGACTATCAAAAATTTTGATGTAACTCTATGTATTTTACTCTATCAACATTTTTAGTTTCAATAAAGAGCCCTGGGAATAAAATTTTGGTCACTGTTACATAGTGCATAAAGAAAAATCCAATAACTTTGTAATTGAAATAATAGAATCAATTGAACTGAATATGATCTCCACCTCATTCAATACAATGAGGAGAGCTTCCTTTAAAAAACAGTAGAGCAAACAAATGTTAGTAATTTAAATAATCCTCCCTCAGGATTTAGCTGTTGGCTGCAAAATCCTGAATTTCCTATTAGGAGATTAGGTACCAAGGTATTACGGGTAGTTGAGCCTGTCTGACCTTAATATTTTCTATTTAGCCTGCATACGTGAGCTACAGAGATGTTTTCTTGTCATCTCCCAGCACTGGTGCACTCACAATGAGCAACAGGAGAAATGTTGCTCTTTCTCATGACGTCATTCATTATCGCCTATAATTTCATACTTCTAAACTCTCATATTGTTAGCCCCTAGCATAGTTAAACTTCAAAAGATTTACCTTGTAGCAATTTATATTTATTAAGTCATGGGAAAATGTTTTACTGAATGTAGTATCACATGACTTCTGCTAAGGACTTATTTATACTCTTGCTTTCTATTCTACTCAAAGAGACATATGATCTCTCTTCTTTTTAATAATATCTGAAATTCTTGGGTCCATTTATCAAGTGTGTTAATAATATGCACTTTGATTTTAATTCCTGTTGAGAATAGTTAATGTCATTACATTGGCTAATATCTTTTAGTCTGTGAGGGAGAAGCAGTGTGAGGTAGATTTACCTAAAAACAATTGAGAATGGGTGAAGATAGCTTGAACAGAGTCCAGCTGTAGTAGGGACTATACTAAGCTTTGGGCATATCATCTCATCTTACAATACCGAACCTGGTGAGACCTCTTTTCCTGGTTTATAGCAATGATGAGTTCTCACTGTATCTTCCTATGTGGGGAAAAGATGAGACGGCTCTTGGAGTTATTTTTATAAGGACACTAATCTCATTCACAAGGGATAAACCCTCATGAGTTAATCATCTCCCCAAAGCACCACCGCTTAATACCAGATTTCAACATGTAAATTTTGGAGAGACACAGATCATAGCATAGCACTAATTATTTGTCTGTGCACTAACTTGGGTGATTATCCATTAAATAAAGTCATTCCCCTTAATTGTGTAGACTGATTCAAATTTCTTATTTCTTATCCATAGAATATGCTGCCCTGGATTTATGAAACAGATCAAACAGTTTGACCTATAAAACACGTTGAATGTTTCCTCTGAATGAAGCCCATACAATGCGAATTTTAACTGCAGACTTCATCATAATTCTTGAAATCTTGATATCTGTCCATTGAGTCTGAAAACAGAGTGAATAACTCAGTTTGTCCACACGGTAAATGTGTACTGTGGGAGAACAGCCTCAGTTCTTGTGACACCATCAAATGCATGGATACAAATGATACTCAACTCTAGCAAGATTGTATTAGTCCAAATTATTTTCCTTCACCAGCTGCTTGATTGTCAGGGTTTTCCAGTAAATATTTCTGACATCCTGTTGGCAGATTCCTTATTGGATGCAAATTGACCCAGTAAGGTGTCAGAATGGGTAATTAATGCTTCTTGCCTTTTGACTGTTAAGAAGATGTTCCTAAGCTTTTTGCTGGCGCAAAAATTAATACAGGACCACAGAGTAAGAAATCACTAAACACTGAGAAAATGAATGTGGGAGAAACATCTATTTTGAGCAAGCTTTTAAAATCTCAGCTTGAAAACTGCAGGGAAATTTACTGCAATATCTATCTACAATTATTCATAAAAACAATGAGTCATAATACTTTGCTTAGAATGATGATCTTATAGTTTCAGAATAGATGAAAGAAAAAATTTCCTTGAATGGTATCATGTTGCTAAAAGTATAACTTGTGCATCATAATATAGTTAAATAAAACAGGGCATTAATTCAAGCTCCCTAGAAATTAAGGTTTAAATTATTTAATTTTCAATTTTGATAATTGAATGCACCTTCTCTTTTTTCCAGTGTTCATCCATCTTTGGGGAAGCATAAAAGAAATATCTCTTTCTAATTCAATTTTAGAGTTGTCCACACAAATGTGATGGTGCCAGCAATCATAAGCCCTATCATTTTAACTGAAAAATGTATTAATTTTGTTTAAAACACTTTACACTCATTCTTGTTACAATCTTCAAGCTTAAACTTATAATATGGAGTAATAAATGTTTTCTATCACATTTATATGACTTACATACATATGTAATCATCTCCCTCCTGATTCCTTTTCACTGAATTTTCTGATAATTTATACTACAGAAAGAATGAATGAAGGTTTTCTCTCGAGCTCCATGAGACAATTTACACAGCTTCTTCATTTGGTGTAGAGCTGAAGCCCAGCTTATGAAGCAGGAATGGAATGATAACCTGAGATGCCGGGAGCAAGGTGGGAATAGAAAAGATGGTGGATCTCAGTCAGCAGCAAGGGCTAGCTGTGGAAGCTCAACCCAGGGAGTCAGGACTCCAGAAATGCTCACTTCCGCTCCACTCAGAAGGAGCAGAATATGGGCTGATGCTCAGTGGGTGCGCGCACCACCTTCCTTCAGACCAGCTTGGAGACTGTTGGCACCAGGACATCGCTTCCGGATGAAAGCAGCTTGCTGCAGCCTCCAACCACCATGCTAGAGTTGGTAAAGAAGTCTAGTTAAGGGATTTGTGGTAGATACTGTGAGTGAAGATCAAGGCTATCTGGCTGCCAGCAGGTAAAACTGGTCTGCTTAATCATAATTATGTTAATTTTGATAATGATGAAGCCAAATGAAAGAGTGAAATCACTCTGTCTTGCTTACTTATGCTGTTTGTGAAATGTCATACACAAATATACATATACATTTAGGAAAATGGTATAAAGGGCAAATACTTTTGATTTTTAAAATTTCCATTAGTATACATTTGCAGTATACAATGACTGCATTCACTTGGGGAGTTCTGCCTATGCCCAGCACATGGTTCTTCTTTTTCTTCCCCTCCTTCCACACTCTATCTCTTGGTCCCCATCCCATTTGTGATAGAAAGAATAAATCTAATGGGTTTCTCTCATTAGACAAGGTTGTTTGGCTGATGGGATGCATCTGATCCTGGCATGGAGAGGTGTGGCAGGACATCTCCAGGAGAAGCTAGAGAAGAGAATGGTACCCTGAAGAAGACAGGAGATCCTACAAACAACTTGCTAATCCTTTAGTCTACGGTACACAGTTTCTTGGGGCTTTATGGAACAATTTTAGCCTCTCTTAGAAGTTTCCTTAGTGTTGTATTTCTTGGATGTTTTTTAAAGATTTTTTTGCTGGAACTCAGAGTAAGTCATGGTACAATGACAAGAAATGATATTTTAAGTGAAATTTGAAGACCATAATGTTGCTCCTCTTGTTGAATCTGTGTTGTAGCCTGTGCAAGAGGAAGAGGAGAAGAGTTGTCCTAAGTGAAGATGATTGACACCTTTTTCTACAATATATGGACCTCATAACTGGCTTGAAGGCTAGATAAATTAAATAACACAGACACTCTTAAATTATAACAAAAGAACACAAGTTTTCACCCATCGTATTTTATAAAGTTATGTTCTCAAGTAGTTTCAACTTGGCTGAGCATGATTCTGAGGTAGTAACAGGAACCACCACCCAATGTAAATATGCTGTGAAATTAATGTTTCATTTTACTTGTTATAATAAGACATAATTTGCTAACCAAATAAATATGAATATATTTATGTGGCATTAAAATTGAGAATGTGTAAGAATTTACTAGTTGTTTGTTTACTCTCCAGATGGCTACTGGCTATAACTAAAATGTTTTATGTGGTGGTGCTTAGCTGAGACAATGGAACCATCAATCGAATGATAAAGGTTATCTCATTGAAATTTAGTACCCAGCCTTAGAGAAAGAAAAGGAAGCATATTTGACTCTGTTGAAAGCTGCCACAAGATACGCTTCTTGGACAAAGAAACAAAGGGAAACGCTGAAAGGATGTCTGTGCAGTGTATATTACTCAGGGTCGGCTTACACTGGATGCCCCAAGGGCAGCAGCTTTCCTGTCTGTGCATGCCAAGTTAATCCTCGGTGTTCAACAACACAAAGGAAAGGATAACATTAATTACTTATAAATATATGAAATCAAGTGGACCAACATGAAAAGCAGTCCGACCTTTTTTTCTTCTTTGAAGCTATCTCTTTGAAGAGATGTGTGTTCAAACACTTGACCAACTCATCCCATCAGCTATTTTGGAAATCAAAGAGAAACCAATATAATGCCATAGTTCTGTTTTCATTAGGGTTTGAGTGTGTGTGATTTTTTTTTTTTTTTAAGATTTACACTGTAAGAATTGGCTTCCTCTATAAAACTTCATGTTCAGGTTTTGCAGCTATGGCTCTTTGGATCATTCTCCAGAGATATTCCTGCAATTAGTAAGTGTGCGTTGCTCCTCATGAATTCCAAGCGACTCTTAGCAGAAAAGTAGTTTTGGACACTTACTAAATGTCACAAACTACTTAGCCTTAGATTTCAGTGTAGTGCTGATAATAAAGCTATCACTGAGCTTCTGCGCATGCACAACATAGATTTTTTGTTTTGTTTTGTTCTCTTTTTGGAAATCTAATTTTATTCACACAATAGATTTACAGGATTTATTTTTCTATTTTTCAAATGAGAAAACCAAGACTCACAGAGCTCAATGACTTGTCCAAAATTTTATAAAAAGCAAATAGCACCCTTTGATGTCTTGGTATTGAATGAAACTTGCTCATTGGTCCATGTAACTGAATCCTGCTTGACAATGTGGTGAGACGGTGTCGCAAATACAAATAGTCCCTCAGCACCACCTCCAGTCCTACAGCATTTCTGTGCTCATTCCAAGCAGCTAACTCGTCCCTCTCCAAGTTAATGTTGTCTATACTCTCACTCTAAGCAGATGAGAAATTGAAGGAATCAGAGCAGAACCCCCTAAGGCTTTATTAAACCACAGGGCTCACCACACAGACACCCCTCCTCTGTTCTTCCTTCACCTCACGAGCTCCACTCCTGCTAAGGCAGCCGGCTCCTCATCCCCACGTTCTTTGCCACAGGACAATGAGACGTTCGCGTATCGTTACGCTTTCCTGTATATTGATTAAAATGGAGATAACACTTGTGCTCACCTTCTAGAGTCACTTTCAGGAGAAAAGAATTACATTAACAATTAATGTGTAAGAGCTTTTCAGACATGTAACTGACACTGGCTAAAGGATGATGAAGGCAAAAATGATGGAGATGGTCATACTCAAGAGTCATCCTTTCTCCCGCTGGAAAGCATGGTGGTCCACCCCTGCGATGAAACACTGGCACAGGAAGTAAGAGTATATATCTTTTTAAGTACAGCAAAATGTCTGTACGTACTTTGGGAATAATTATGGTTTTAGAGCAGGAGGATGCTTTCTAACTTGAGAAACAGGTTTAATATTCCTCCATTGCAAAAACAAAACCCCTGCTATTCCATAAAAGTGTCAGCTGCAGACAATACACCCTCATAGGCATTTCTCAAGCTAATACAATGCTGTGGAATTATATAAAGACTTCAGATTTCTTCTGATTATTTTTCCTTTAGATTTTGTCCTGTTCACTCTCAAAATTTTCTGGCAGAGCAATTCATAAAGAGGAAACCGCATGATTTCCATTAAGGACCTCTCTCAGGAGCCGCCTAATTTGAACAAAGTATAAAGCAAGTTCTGTGTGAAGACAACTGCCTGAAAATGTCTTTTCTTCCAGTCATTTTGAATAATTTATTATTTTCAATAAATAGCAATGAACCAAATATATTTTTATAAAAGATTTTTCCTTTCAAATGATAATATTTGAAAATTTCTTTTTTTCACTGTCCTAAATTGCACGCTAAATTGTGTTTTTCATGTCTATTTCCACAAATCTCTTCCTTCAATTGCATTTTTTTTTCTTTAGAAAAGTAATTATCTTTTGATGTACTTAGACTATTGCCACAATCCACTGCTATGTGATTTCATAAACCTGAGGCTGTCAAAGCCTTGGATCATGGAGAAGACCTGCATCTGGAGGAAAAATTATGCCTGTGCAGCTGGAAATGGTGTGCTTGGAAAGCAAACAGAAAGCACACAAGAAGGCGAGCCAGATAGCTCAGCAGATTAAGCACTGGTTCGATCCCCAACATGCAGCGCCAGTCCCACCCCCAGGGCATGCTGAGATGGCACTTGAGACTGGGTGTGGTGGCATGTGCCTGCAATCCCCCCAGTGCTTGGGAGGCTGAAAACAGGAGGATCACTGAATCTGATCTGTGCAGTGAGACCCTATAGACCCTGTGCTAAATACACACACACACAAAAAAAAACCACACACAGGAAATCATCTAGTGCAGTTTTTTATTGCTTCTAATTTTAGACTAAGCACATAGAGCATCAGTTGCCTCTCTATGAATCTCCCCATTGGCTGGAGACTGAGGAAAGGGGACCTCTACACTGGCCTCTGCTTCTTACATGCTGCTTCTCAAGCAAACAGTGGATGCTCCAGGATTGTAGGAAACATCTACATACTTCTCACTAGTCTAGAAACGTATTCATGACAGTGTCTAGTCAGTTCATGATTAATCAGACATCTACATTTTAATCTCAAGGAAACCTCTTAGAGTCCTTTGCATTACAATTATAATAGTATGCGATATTTAAGTTGTGAGTTAAAGAAGTTTAATGGCTTCTGACTCACCTTCTTAAACATATGGTATAGAGAGTAACAAAAGGGTATTATCATATAAGATAAATGAATAAATGCTGACCTAAAAGACTAGTATTTGAAATTTCATGTAACTAAGCTAATTAAGTGACTGCATCTGTTTATAGATCTGTAAAATGGGAATTGAGCTGATTTTACTTCAAGGATTCAGAGCACCAAGGAGATGATCTATATGAAAATATACTGTAAAATATAAAAGGATTATAATGATGTTGGAATATTTAGCAGAAGGTACAGCAGCAAGTAGGGATGCAGGCAGGAAAAGCCACTTAGCTTATTTCCTGTGGATTGCAGAAGACAGTTGATGGCAAATTCATTTCATTCTGTGATGTGCTTCTAAGCTTTTACAGAAAGTCAGATTAATTTAACTTGGGTGCACTGATTTACAACACTGATAATTTACACCCATAACCTACTGTCCATAATCCTTCAACAGTACTTCTACGTTTTAATGACTGAAATGTCCATGTTCCCTCCCCAGCACTTCATCTTGTGGTCACGTAGTGTACAGGCCAGGAAGCTTTGTAAAGGGGAAATAAGTTTCTTCATCACACTGCAAACATTTTGTACTCTTTTTGTATCTGGAGAAGTATTATACTGAGGCCTCTCATGAATACTGACAACTTAGGAGTAGTTGATACCGGGTAAAGTCTTACAATTTTCTTTTATTTGTTGACTCAAGAAATGAAGTTGTTAAAAATTGCTCCCAAAGTATATTTCTAAGATGGTAGAATCTTGATTAAGTAAGGCATTAATTTCTAAATTAATTTTGGACTATTTTTGAACATTAAATGTCAGTGCTGAGGGTAATGCTCTGGCATACAACATATGTAGCTTGTATTCATCTTGTACTTCTACAGAATTTTTAGTCTATCCAGTATCATCAGGACTTTCCCTACTCCTCATTCTATGAGTGAGAATTTGTAGTTGCAGAGTATGCTGACATCTTTTCATGGCTAATCCAGAGATCTTTGCCTACTCACAGCTGACTACTTCTTTTCCCCTTCAGAAATGCTGCCAGGTCTGCTTAGGCAGGCTCAAGGACCAGGGTTCATTGCCCCATGTGCTGTGCCAGCCCCGGATTGAGACTGAGCGTGATTATGTGCACCTGTAATCCTAGCTCTTGGCAGGCTGAAAACAGGAAGATCACTACGAGTCTGATCTGTGTAGTGAGACCCTGTAGACCCTGTACTAAATACATTTAAAAAAGAAAAGAAAAGAAAAAGGAAAGAGAGAAAGAGAGAGGAAGAAAGAGAAAGAAAGAAATGCTGCCAGATTCTATTTCAGGCTTTTCTAGTTGACCATTCAAGCCACTAGAGAAGCTTATAAAACAAGTTGCCTTCATTCATTCCCTCCTGTAATTAATGAGAGTAGAGAGCACAAGAGACACAGCATAAGCCAGGAGGAAGCTGGAGAAGCCAGGAGAAGCTCCTGGTAGGTGACTCCTGAGGTTAACTTCAAGAATAGTCAGTGACATCAGAAGAAATGGGAGAGTCTGTCCTTCCACAGGGCTTTAGGGGATATCTTCCATACATTCTCACTACATCCTAATTTACTTTTAATTACATGGCGTTGTACTGTAATTGCCTGTTGCCTTCTTGTATCTCAGGTGAATTACAAATTCAACTGTCACCGATACTGTCTTATTCTTGTAGCTCTATAACCTGGAATATCAAATATATAACACAACTAACCATTGGTAATGGAATAAACAAATCGGTGAACATTAAAACTCAATATTATGAGTGGAATCCCTAGGCAACTTGTGGAGGTAATCAAATTCCTCTTTTTCTCTCAGGAGAACCTCTTGTCTGATTTGCCTGGGACTGGTCTATTACTCATTCTGAATTATTTACTACCTGAAAGCCTCTCAGAACCAGATAAGCCAGGATGTTTAGGCACCTTCTACCTTCCTCCCTTCTAGTAGTCCCTTTGGGAGTTGGCTTGTTCCAGACAATGAGAGGCAATCATACACCTTTCTTCTCAAAACTGTTTTTTTGTGACATGCTGTAGTTTGAAACTGGTTAAAGTGGGAGAATTATGCTAGGACAATGGACAAATGCTACGGCCAGAGAATCTTTTGCTTATTATCATTTTTAGCACTCACAGTTTTCAGCACACCATGGCTTCTACACTATCTTAACTACCTTCTCAAATTCATGTTTTGATTAAAGTGGGAGAATTATGCTAGGACAATGGACAAATGCTACGGCCAGAGAATCTTTTGCTTATTATCATTTTTAGCACTCACAGTTTTCAGCACACCATGGCTTCTACACTATCTTAACTACCTTCTCAAATTCATGTTTTGATCCATCAAGTCTTCTGTCTGGGCTAAGCCTGCTAAATCCTCCAGTCATTCTCCTGCACCAACATCATCTCGTATTCACCCAGTTCTTGGCCCACTTTACTGGGCCTTGCTTTTTTCAAGAGGCCTGATAAAGGAACCAGCCTGAGCAGTCACTCTTTAGGTTGCATAGGTGCACTTAAAGAAGAGGTGTTATTGATTACTTCACATACAGAGCTGGGGATCAAGCATGGTGATTTTTTGTGCTAATAGGCCATTTCTTCTCTTTTGCATGTCCTGTGCTAGTGATAACCAGGAGTAAATCAAGGTTTTGAACATCATTGGTCTTGTGCAATTTTGAGGTCCTTTCTATAAAGAGTACAAAATTTCAAATATAGAGATAAACACAAAGGTTAAGTATTTGTTTAAAGTAAGGGAAAAATCATTACATTTTATAAAACTCTCAGAAGTTCATATTACTCATTTTTATGATCTCTTTTAGCAGTTTCCCAGAAAACACTAGAGAAATTCTTGTTTTCAGCCGGCTTTTTGTTTCCACTTGAATACCCTATAAATGCTAGCACTGACAGGGGCCTATGCAAACAAGGAATTTTGAAAGATAGGTGCACATCATTCTAGACTCTCATCTTACACTGGCTGCCTACACACTGATGGGTAATTTCTGACATTACTTGCTAATTGCAAGAGAAACTTCCAGGACATAAGGATGGTATGAGAAGGGGTCAAGGAAGAACAACTAGACTTTAGTAATCATTTTACCTTGACTTGCAGTTCAGAAAAAAAAAAAACTAAATTCTCTCAGCTTTTTTTTTTTTTAACAAAATATACTTGATCCTTACTATTTATGAATGTCATACTTGCAAATTTTCTCATTCTCTACAATTTGTAGTACTCCAATCAATCCTCATGGCACATGGCAGTCATTCATGGACAGACACAGTAGTAAAATTTCGAGTCATCCGAAGTACATGTTCCCAGCTGAGGTCAAACAACATGCTCTCTTCTTGCCTAATCTTTACTACTATAAAAAAAAAAGTTATCTTTTTGTGGCTTACTGAGTCCTACCTCTTAACTTGTTCATACTTTGTGTTCATGATTTTGCTATTTTAAATGTATCCTAAGAGTGCTGCTAAACCAATCTAAGGGCATGATGTGCCTCATGGACAAAATGTGTGTACTAGAGAAACTCTGTTCATCCATAAGCTCTAATGTAGCTGACAATGAGCTACATGATGATAAAACCCTATCCAGTACATCCAGAAGACAGAAGAGAACATTTGCTGATCTCTATGTGCAGCTACTCAAAGGATAATAAAGTCAGATCTATATTGTATGATGATTTTATGGAGGAATGGAAACAACTTGAAACTTGTAAATTTATAAGATAGCAGCAGTTTTAAAAATGCACAGTAAGCAACATTGTTTAAAAGCTATAATAAGTGCATAGTCACATTACCAAAGGCCAGGAAAATGCTTAATCCTTCACAGGCAATGTTTTTGCAAAAAAGAATACTGCGCATAAGTAATTACTTGTAAAAAGTATATGTGAACTTAAGTTTGGAGACAAAAAATTAGAGAAAAAGAAGGGCTGTAAGGACAGCCAACATTTTAGCCCTAGTCCTTCAAGGTCAGTGAGGACTCAGGACATAGGTTCTCTTATAACTCAGTTGTGTCCCAAATTTTCTGATCAAGGAGATTATGAGGCCACTGGGAAAAGTGATCAATGATGTAGAATGTGCCTAAGGAGAGTCACATGGAGAGAAAATATTTTCTCAGGCTTTCACAGAGAGCAAATTGG
>NW_004524736.1:193494-197149 GCF_000260255.1 Octodon degus | reverse complement strand
GTTTTTAAACAAGTAGGCCCAAAATCAAATTTAAATTTAAGAGATCAAAATTTATTACCAGGGGCTGGGGAGATGGCTTAGTGAAATAAGCGCTTCCCTGGCAAGTGCAAGGGCCTGAGTTCAATCACCGGGTCCATAAAAAAAAAAAAAATTATGACCAGCAGTTCACAGGAACCTAACCTTGCATTGCCCTTAGGAACCACTGTCCGTATTTGCTTATTTGGTATATGTGATGATTTTATAAAACATAACTGACACGTACTATGAGAATTACACTAGAAATGTTCAGATTTGTAGTCACCTTCATGTGATTTTCCAAAGACACATGTTGAAGTGAGAAAATGATGTGTAATTGGGGGATTTTTAAAAAAAGTTTGTACATTCTTTCCTTAAAATAGAAGATGAGTGCTCCTATTTTATATATGAAAATGCTAAATCAAATTAGCTTGAAGACAAAGATCTGAAGTTTTATTTTAAAAGTGTTGTAAATGTAACAATTCTTATTTCTATATTCAGCATTCTAAAATTCTCTTTAATAAATTAAAATCCATTTCAACAACTTGTTTTCAATTATTACCTACAAATATTTAAGTAAGGAAGATTTTTAACCACACACACACTTCTATTTGCATGAAAGAAATAAAATGTCTTAATGCATCAAATACGTTTGGCATGGAATTCTCAGCAAAATCAACCAATTTCTAACTACACTGACGCTTGAGTCTTAATATAGAAGTGTTTTGATATCAGTTTGTGAAGATTTTAGAGAAGCTGCCAGTATGAAATTTGCTTGCATTTTGCCAAAGAATACTAAAAGTCATTCCATAGATTCCAAATCCTTAAAAATTTTAAACTGTAAATGCAAGTATATCTCACTAAGTAATCAAAATTAAATTAACATTACTAAATAATAACTTTTATTTTCTCCTATAGCTTACCAATATCAACCTCATTTTAATTATCTGTCTTTAATATTTGCTATTATTTATTAATGGTTGATATTATTTATTCCAAGTGAAATCTAACTACTGTAAAATATAGTTTGAAGTAACTTTTTTTCGGGTGACTGACATAGAGAGCTGTTGCTTTCTATGACTTTCCAAATAGAATAATCAATAGCCATAAGTAACATCAGTTAGGCAGTTAATTGTGCAGTGTAAGATCAAAGGACAATTCAGTCTCCAATTTGCTTTGGCCATTGTAAGGAACAAATATAGTTCATTAAGATGCATTGTAGGTAGTTATTTATTTTAATAATATGTAAAATTTTTTCCATAACTTTATTGAAAGACAAATAACAATGAGACAGTTTCAAATCAAATTAGTAGGACAGTTTCAATAATTAACACATTGTATACTGTCTTCCTAGTAATATGTAGATTTTTGAGAATTTTTCTAGCCTTACTAGATTAATGTCATAATACAAACTAAATGTCATATAGCTGAACAGTTTAAAAATGTCTCCATGTTTCTACATGTAAAATATTATGATAATGACTCACCTCCACCTTTGACACAGCTCCAGTAGTCAGTAGACAACATTTGAATCATTACAGTCAGCAAGTGAATGAATGTATTATCTTATAAATACCTTTCTATAAGATAGCATATCATTTATGATCAAGCATGTCATTTCCTAGCAATGATCAAGTTTGATTTCTACACTGAAGCAGAACTAAGCTTCACCTGAAAAAAAAAACTTTAAAATATTTGTATTATGAAACTATTTTAGGTTTTTAATTCTTAACTTAGAGATATCTTATATTTAATTTAAATATGATAACAATCCTATGAGAATTTTTATGAAAGATTCACTTGCTTCAGTTCACAGGGTTCATGTGTGCACAGGGGAGACTCAAACCATTACACTGGGATAGCAGCACGTTTTACTTTTACTATTTCTATGTCTGGTATGTGGAGCCTTCGCTCACATGGTATTGGTAATACTCCCATATAGTAATAATGAACTCATTGAGAAAGATATTTAAAAAAAAAAACAGCAAGAGCAACCACAATAAAATCAAGAAAATTTAAATAGTTAGGAATTAACCTAACCAAGAAGGGAAAGACCTCTAAAATGAAAATCAATTTTTATGAAAGAAGAAATTGAATAGAAGGATATCCCCCATTCCAACACAGTGAAAATGGCCATATTGTACTTCCAAATCTGATACAGAGATTTAATGCAATCATAATCAAAATATCAATATTATTTCTCACAAATCTAGAGAAGACAATCCTGGAATGAATATGGAACTGGAAGAAACCCAGAACAGCAAAAGTAATTTGGGTATGAAGTGCACACACAAGCAGAGTTATCAAAATCCCAGATTTGAAGTTATATTACAAATCTAATATGATTAAAGCAGCATGATACTGGCCCCCAAACAGGTTTGTGGATCAGTGAAACAGAGTAGTGGAAGCAGAAAGAGCCCCAGGCACATTGAACTACTTAATCTTCAACAAAGGGGTCAAAAATACATACTAGAGGCAAAATAGCCTCTTTCATTATAAGTTGCTCATAGAAAACTAGATATCCTCATGTAGAAGATTGAGTCTAGACCCACATATTTCACCATGCACTAAATTAAAATAAAAGTGGATCAGAGAAATAAATGTTAAAACAGAAACAGATTACCTGCTGGAAGATAAAGTAGGTAAAATTCTTAAAGGTATAGGTATAGGTAAGGACTTTCTGGTCAGAACCTTAGTTACAGGAAACTGCACCAAGAATCAGAGTATGAATGCATATCAAGTTACAAAGCTTCTGTACCACAAAAGCAACAACCAACACAGGTAAAGGGCAAGCTATGGAATGACAAGAATTTGCCCGTGATTGCTCAGATACAGGACTAATATCTAGAATGCATAAAGAACCAAAAAAAATTGTACCACACAAAATAAAAGATGAACAACTGAAATGAATAGACACTTCAGAGAATAAGTAACAAATGGCCAATCAATACATGAAGAAATGCTCAATATCAATGACCATTGGATAAATGCAAATTAGGGAACACTGAGATTCCATCTCACTTCAGTGAGAATGGCCCACATCAAGAAATCAAATAATAAAAAGGCTGCGAGGGGAACAGAGCACTTCCAAATTTTAGTGGTATGGGGATTCCTCAGAAAAAGTTACAATAAAATTCTATTTGAGCCAAGTATTTCTTTTTTAAGTATCATTCCCAAATAGTTAAATACATCATATTACAGTGACATATGCATTCCTATATTTCTGGGAGCATGATTTATTATAACTAAATCTTGGAAGGAGCTGATATGCTCATCAACTGATGGATAAAGAAAATGTATTGGACAATTGAGTACTTCTCTACCATAAAGAAAGATAAATTTGGGCCTTTTGTAGAAAAATTAATGTGCCTGAGACCATAATTTGATCAGACACCCAAACATAAATATTACATAGTTTCCCTTATATGAGAAATCAAAATTATAAATGAAGAACAAGAAAAGATAGACAACAGGAAGTGGGGAGATAGATTTTTCTCAAAATGGAAGGGCATCAAGAGATGGAAGGAGGGGATGGAAAAGGAATTTAAAAAGGAATTAAGACATCTTATGTGTCTTATGTATACATCCCAGCTCCACACAATGA
The DNA here is from genome assembly GCF_000260255.1 of Octodon degus. Taxonomy (NCBI): domain Eukaryota; kingdom Metazoa; phylum Chordata; class Mammalia; order Rodentia; family Octodontidae; genus Octodon; species Octodon degus. The sequence goes on along the minus strand of NW_004524736.1, from coordinate 193,530 downwards.
ATATAAATGTTGATCTGCATACATGTACTGATAAAA
>NW_004524736.1:175444-182719 GCF_000260255.1 Octodon degus | reverse complement strand
TAGCATTGAAGACAGAGACAATTAAATAAACTGACTTTCTTCACCTTTTATTTCCAAATAAAGTTTCTGCTACACCAGTCACCAAAATAGATCTCAGTGACTCAAAACTATGGGAAGTTTTCTTTTTCAGAGCATGTTTACTCAGTTGATAAACAGTACAAATGTTAGAGAATCTTGTGGTAGAAAAACCTATTATATTCCAGAGAAATTTCATGATAGAAATAGGACACATGTCTGTTGAAGGTAGAGATGAAAAATAAATCTAAAATTAGGAGATTATTTGTAAAATATAGTAATATTAGGACAGATGGAAATATCACTTATGGTATCAAAAATGAAAAACTTTTTCCATGCCTTTGGTCTTACAGAAAGCATTGCCTGAGTATTGTTACCTGACTTACTCTCAATATACTTTTTAAAAATTTAATGTGCTATTATTTTACTCATTATTATTGCAGTCAATATATTCAGCTGACTACAGAGACTCAGTTTGTATTCTCATCTTGAATTTGTGATGACAAAAGCATGGATTTTTAGTGCTAAAAGCCTACATATTTTCAGGATAAAGAAAGCCTGCTGCACACGTCACGGCCCATGACGAACTTCATTTCTGAGTTTCTGCTTCATAGTGATGAGTGTGTTTGAAACTGCTTTAGAATATGGTTCATAGGTAAACTTATTAAGAAGCAATAATTGAAGAAAGCGTATTAAACTCATGCATTTCCCAACCTTACCACAGCACCTGCTGTTGAAACTCATTTGACCTCTTATGGATAAATAAAAAGAATTACACTGAATTGGAAAGAAAGTTCTTTGATAGATTAAGGAGGTTCAGAGGCAGCACCATCAGTGACAATCTGAAAATTGTACATTGATTTCCTAATCAATTGTTAGAAATGCTTTTCTTTTTAATGTGATTTAAAAAAAAGAGAGATAGAACTGAATCAAGAGCCTGAGATTGGGATGTGCTTCACAATGAAAAAATATTATTATTAATTTTTTTTGTAGTTTTTAGGGAAGGGTCTACAGGGTGCTTAGGGTCTCACTACTAGATCGAACTCCTAGTGTTTACAGCCTCCCAAGAGCTGGTATTACAAGCAAATGCCACCAAACCCAGTCTCAATTGTCACCTCACTGTGCCCTGGGAGTGGGGCCAGCACAGTAGGCCCGAGGATTAAACCTTTGGCCCCTGTACTGAGCTATTTGGCCAGCCCTCCAAAAAATATTATTTGATTGGATGTTTGACAGATACTTTAACATGAATCCATTACAGAATAAGGCTACTTTTCAAAATAGGTTAAACATTTTTGAAATTATCATTTTGAAGTAAAAAATTTTAGAAGACATTCCTCAGAAGCATTTTAAAGAGTTTTGAAGATATTTAAGGAAAAATATGAAATTAGCTGGGCAGGTAGTGGTATAATATTGAGTATTTCTAGTTCAGCTGATTAATTTCAAATACTATGCAATATCGTAGTATTTTTGACACCTAATACTAGGGATTCAGGTAAGGATTCAGAAAGGTTTTGTTGGTGGTCCTAAATTCATGTCTTCTACTTTAAATTGGCATACTGTTTACAACAAAGTCATTGGTTTAATTCCATATTTATATAATAATATTAAAAATAATTTGGTTCGCAAATGAACCTCTGATATAGTTTTATTATAGGGAATTACAGTTTAAGGGATTGTAACTCAACTTTTATTTTGTTCCATCCTACTTAATACCAAGTAGAATTCCTGTTGAGTATCTTTCTTTGGTACAATTTGTTGTTCTGTAAAAATGGCGACACCAAACACTACCAAGTATTATTTTCCTAGTAGGATGGGTTCATTTAGGGAATTTTATCAGATTACTCTTGCTTCTATAACAAATCGACACAAGTTTAATGACTTCAAACAGTAAAGTACAAATAATATCATCTAAAAGTGGATGTTATAAAGTATAAATACAATACTTTTTATTCTGTAGAAGAGACATTTGACACAAGGCTCATTGTGTTGTATGTTATCGATCAGAGTGTAAAGAAAGGACGGGAAGACTAGGTTAATACAGCCTTAGAGGTCTAAGAGCTTAGTCCCACTCTAAGTGAGCCCCAGCCACCACAACTTCTCACATTTCCTGAGGGCTAAAGACAGGTAAGGAATGTGTATAGCTAATTTGGTGTAAACAATCTACTACCCATATTGTCTTCCAGCATTCACCAAACTCTAAATTCATGGAAAAGGAGCTGATAACATCCCAGGTGAAGGATCGAAGAATGGGCAGTGGCCACCAGGACATTCTGGTATCTGTGAGCTTGTGTTTCAGCTTGCCTGAATTTCCAAGAGACAGCAGGACTCCTTGGGCTCTGCTTCTTCTCTTTGCTCCCTCTCCTGTTGCTACATCAACTGGGCTGAAAGAAGTTGTGCAGTAGGGCTGAGCTCCTCCCTGGAAGCTACAGAGGAGGAACCAGCACGCCTGTGTTCAGATCCAACCAACAGCTTTGCATCTCTTCGACTGCTTTTCCAGAGGTAGTTCTCCCTGAGTCTCTCTGTCTGGCTCTCTGTTATACATTAAGGCCCTTGTATCTTCAACATTTCATGTCTAGATTTGGTCAGCCATCCTTTATTTCTTCCACAATGCAAGCCTTCTTGCCATTTTTGGTATTTTCCCTTCAAAATTAAAAACATCATAACCACACGGTGGTGTGCACACCCATGTTTATAGCAGCACAGTTTGTAGAAGTTCAATCTGGGAAATAGCCCAAATGTCCATTAACTAAGGAAAGGTTAAAGAAGATTTTTTTTTTAATGCAATGGAGTACTATTCAGCTATGAAGGATAAACTGAGTTATTTATAGGTAAATGGATGGATCTTTGTGGCACGCAGCGACACAATAGACACCAAAACCCAAGGAAGAATTTGGAGAGCTTTATTAGCTGAGCTCAGCAGCAGCACTCCCTCGGAGAAGCTGAAGAGAATGCGTGCCAGAGCTGAAACAAAGCACAACCTTTAAGATTAAAAACCTCAGGGTTAGGGGAGGAGGGGGATTCTTGCAAGGTTTAGTCATTGCCCTCTGTTCCCTTACCTGGGAAGGACATTTGGTGACAGTTTAACCCACTCCTCAGAATGCTGAGGAGCTTCCTAACTTGGGCAAGCAGGACGTTTTGTGGTCTGGCATGGACAGGGGCCTACAGAAGAATCCAGGCTTTACAGAAGGGGAGACATGGAACTTGTTACAAAATGGAATTGGTTAAGCCAGCTTATAACACCTTGAGGCCATAATTTAACTGAAGTCAATCCAGCCCATGTGCATAAGTATCACATTATTTTTCTAGTGTGAGAAGCCAAAAAATGTAAAAAGGACCAGTTGGTATATTAGATATATGATACAGGAAGAAATATGGAATTGGAAAAGGGATGGGGGGCAGAGGTGAAAATGAAGAATGGGAAAAGAAAAAAAAAACTAAGAGGAAGAAAAATGGAATAAAATGTTTGTAAATAAGGAAAGAAAGAGGGGTTGAAGGGTGGGTAAGTGAATTGGATTAAAAAAAAAAACAGAGGAGCTGAAATAAGTGATATATAGGTGCAAAGTCCCTATGATAAAAATGATCACTATGTCTATTTAAAATGTACCAATAAATTTAATTAATAAAAAATAAAATTCACATGAAATAAAATTTACCACTCTCCAAAAAACTAGAAAGAAAGAAAGAAAGAAAGAAAGAAAGAAAGGAAAGAGAGAGAGAGAGAGAGAGAGAGAGAGAGAGAGAGAGAGAGAGAGAGAGAGAAGATACCCTTATAATTACTTTGGGGCCCCTCAGGCAATCTAGGAAAGTCTTCCCATACTGGTGTCCTAAGACACACATGTAGAGTCCTATCATTACATTACCAGGCTCCGAGGATTTGGTGGGAGAGAGGCACATTGCTCTTACAAACACAAAACACATTGATTGCTATTACCCTCTATGAGGACAGATGGCATGTTTCCATTGTGACTATTAATGGCCTCAACTCCTACTGCTGCAGGTAACTGAATTAGATATATTCTAGGCAGTCAGACAGGGCCAGGCCCTCAAGGAGATAAGACTGAAGACAAGGTGACTTTGCAACTTGGAAGAGACAGACACTCCCATATGGGCCACACCTTAAGACTAGAGGAAACAAATACAGCTACATGCTTCCCTAGGGGTAGGCATCAGGAATTGATATTCAAAATAGGTATCAATCACCTTGAAAGAGCCCAAATGAGTCACTAACCCAACCCCCAACAGGAAGAGACCCTGTCTTGTATTCATGTCCTCTTGCTACATGACTTGCTTCCTCATTTGGTCCTGGATTTAACCAATTTTTCCTGAGTATATGGTGCTTGTAATCTCATTGGTTGACCACAGATTTGTTCCACCTCATGCCCACCTAAGCGAGTTCCCATGTTCTCCACCACCTTAGACCCGCCTCATGGCATGGTTTTATACTATAAAAGTCCCTGCAAGAGACAGCTTCCTGGGGACAACCCACTTGGACATGCTTCCTGTCCTTCTCTTGGATAGGAGCTTTCTTTCCTCCAATAAATATATTTTTCTCATAACTTCTGTTTGTTTCTAAAATTCATTCTTCCATTTTAAAGAACACGAAGTCGTCCTAAGTAACCTTCAGTTTGGGAGATCATCCACCAAGATCGTTTGTTCCTATATCACTACCACTGGTCTTTCTTCTTGTTTATCTTGCTTTAAAAGCGTGGTGAATAAGGCCATAGAGAGCTGAAGTACCTTTTATTCCTTTGATACCTAGAGGGAATCGAACTCAGGACCTTGTGCTTAGGAGGCAGGTACTATATTAATGAGCTACATTCCCAGCCCTGAAGCTGAAAGGACTTTGCTGAAAGAAGAGTACTATTTTTCCTGAAGCACTCATGGTTAGCTCTTATTTGAGATCCTTTTCTTAGATGCTTCAGATTTAAGTCTTTGAGGACAGTGTTCAACAGCACTGCTCCCACTGAACTTTGTTTGTCTGACCACCTGGTGTAGGATTTGTCTTTCATCTGGCCACCTTTTTCTATTTGAGTTTTTACCTGTAGTACATTAGAGGCCAACTAGAAACAAACAACTAGTTAAGAAGATGTGGAACAATTATCTAACAGATATAGAACTTTTTTTCTTTGGCAGAACCGGACATTTCCTAAATGATGTTTTATGCCATGATTCCTGCAAAATATCTAGTTATCTAAAAATGGTGTGTGTGTGTGTGTGTGTGTGTGTGTGTGTGTGTGTGTGTGTGTGTGTTGGGACTGAGTTGCACAGTCAAAGAAGTCCTGAGGATCCCATGTCATTCAGAGACTCCTGATGAGCATGAGGCATCCGAAAAGCTCAGGAAGAATTGTTAAGGGGATGGATTCTGGAGTTGTGTGACACTGGGCAGCCTCCTTAACCTCTCAGAATCTGTAAAATAAAGGGGAAAAAGTGCTACTTTGCTCCTGACATTGTTTTGATTGAATGAGTTATCATTTGCTAAGTCTTTTGAATAAAGAGTTTTGTGAGCACTGTACATTTTGTATTGTATAAAGATTTAAGAGGTAAGATTTATAAAGTAAGAACAAAGATTAGAGTAAAATATGCTGCCATTTAATCTGTTTAACTTCATTTTTGAGTCCCCAGTGCTTCGGCTCTATGTCACTGCTTTTCTAAATATTTTTAAAATAATCTTTATTTACATTGCACAGAAATACTTTTCTTTACAGAAAGCCCTGTAGAAAGTAGATATAATAGCCTTTTACATCACATATTATATAGTAGTTGGTAAGGTACTTTGCAATGACATTTAGATCTTAACATTAAGAAGTACAATTAAACTAATATCAATAATATCAATAGACAAGGGGCAGAAGCACAGACACATAGGCAATTCAAAATAGGTCTTTATTAAAGGAATGAAAAAGAAGTGATAGATTTTTATTAAAAAAAATTTTTAAATTATTTATTTATTTATTTATTGGCTACGGAGTCTCCCTACACAGTTCACACTTGTAATGATTCCCCTGTCTCGGCCTCACCAGTGCTGGCATTACAGCATGTGCCACCAGGCCCCCTTTCTGTTGCTGACAGGGTGCACCCACGGTTCTGGAGCCTGCACAGCATACACTGCCAGAGATTGAATTTAGGGCTTTGCGCTTGGCAGGCAGGCGCTTAGACCGCTGACCTATCACCCCAGCACTTTATTAAAAATCTTAATGTGTACTAGAAACTTTCTGCAAAAATAGCTTCTTTTTCTGTTTATAAAGTTTAATCAGACATTTAACCTTTGTGAATATATGCACAAACAATTCTGATTTATTCAAGTCGCCTTAGATTTCTTTAAGCTTTCTTATTATTTCTTGTAAGAAGTGGATTAAGTAGCAGGTCCTAATTGCCACATTTAAACCACAAAGAGCAAATTGTGTTAGTCAGGGATAAAAATGGATTTGTTACTTTAAATTAGTGTCAGTAAACAAGATATCTGAGTAACAAAATTCTCTTTCCATGTCATTTATATAATTCTATTCTACTTTGCCTTTACTTAAGCTGAATTTTTCTGTTTTGTGACAGTAGAAACACTGGATTCTAGAATATTTCAGTTGACCAAGTTCTGGATAATAAAAAATTTTAATGGGTTTAACTATCTCATCCCTATAATGTCATCTAATTATTATACTTTGAGCCTTACCAAAAATTAAAAAAAATGTTCATTGCTGTCTTCTCTCACTTATTTATAACTATTGGGTATCTCAGCAAACTTACCTTTCTTGAATTAATAACTCATTCTTTTACTATTGTATTGCACTGAATTATAAACATTTAATGATATATACCAAGATAAAATATCCTTTTTTATAATCACAGTTAATACTGTCAGTGTCAGACACATGGACAATGGTTGGGACTTGATGTATTTCAGGGTCAAATTTGAAAGACATTTCAGTGCTTAAACAAGGGGACTGAATTTTTTGAATGCATAATGGCACAGACCAGAAAGTGTCTGCAGTGCTGGCTCACGGGTGGATTCCAGCATGTTCACTGTGGGCTCTGGCTATGGAAAGCTGGACCTCCAAAAGTCATGTAGATCATGGAAAAGTCCTTCATTTAACCCTACAGGCAGTGGATGTTCTCTGGACAGATTGAAACTGTGAGGAATAGGATCAGATTACAGTCTGAAAATCATTGCTCTGGCTACAGTGCGATGTAGAGTGTGAGGTACAGAGCATGCGCTGACGGTGCGGGCAAAACTGATGAGGTTGTTCTCTAAGAGAAAGTTGAGCC
>NW_004524736.1:164549-165996 GCF_000260255.1 Octodon degus | reverse complement strand
TAGCAGGAAGCTCGCCACACACTCACTGGACCTGGGCTAGGACTGGGTCTCGAGTTTATCATTCTTTATAGCTGAGTAATATTCCATTGTATAAAAATACCACATCTTTTACATCCATTCCTCACTCAGGTGATGGGTGTCTTGGTTGTTTCCAAGATTTGGCTATCACAAATTGTGCTGCTATAAACATAGGTACAAATATATCACTATGATATGATGTTTTCAGACCCTCCAGGAAAATTCCTAGTAGGGATATATCTGGTTTGAATGGGATTTCCAGTACTAGAGTTTTTTAAGGAGTCACCACACTGATTTTCATAATGGTTGCACCAGTCTACATTCACAGCAGTAGTGAAGAAGGGTTTCTTTTTCCCCTCTGTCTCTCCAACATTTATTGTTGTTTGATTTCTTTATGACGGTCATTCTTTCTTGAGTGAGATGATATCTCAGTGTTGTTTAAATTTGCATTTCATGGATGGCTAGTGATGTGGAGAATTTTTTTCATATATTTATGTGCTTTTTAAATTTCTTCCTTTGAGAAGTGTGTGTTCATCTCAGATGCCCATATCTGGACTGCGTCTTTAAATTTTGGGGCCCTAATGTATTTTAGTTCTTTATAAATTCTAGAACGCAGATCTTTTTCTGAGTACCTATTTGTCAACATTTTTTTGAAATTTGTGGTTTGTCTTTTCACTTTGTTGGTAATTTCTTTTGATGTACAAAACTTCTCAATAAGAGGAGGTCGCAGTCATTATTTCTTTCAAGTGTTACCCGTTATTGATTTTTGTTCATGAACTCTTTGCCTACCCCTATGTCTTCAAGAGTTCCTCCCACTTTCTCTTCCAGGAGATTTAGTGTTTCCGTTTAATGTTTAGATCTTTGATCCATTTTGACTTTAGCTTAGTGCATGGTGATAGACTTGTATCAAGTTTTAGTTTTTGGCGTGTAGAGAGTCAGTTTTTCCAGCACCATTTGGTAAAGAGGCTATCTTTCTTCCAGTGAGTATGTTTGGCTCCTTTGTCAAAGATAAGGTGGCTGAGTGTGTTTGTAGAAACTCCAGCATCTTCTAATCTATTCTATTGATCTGCAGGTCTATTTCGTTGCCAATACCATATTGATTACATCACAGTAGCCTTGTAGTATAATTTCAAGTTAGAAACTGTAATGCCTCCTGCCTTGTCTTTGTTGCCCAGGATTGTCTTTGCTATTCTAGGTCTTTTCTGGTTCCACATAAATTATAGGAATGTCTTCTCTGGGTCTGTGAGGTATGTTGGTGGTAGTTTGGTAGGGATTGCATTAAATCGGTTCAACAATTTTGGGAGTATGGTCATCTTCATAATGTTGTTTCTTCCAATCCAGGAGCATGGACTATCTTTCCATTTTCTGAAATCCTCTACAATCTCTTTTTTAGGAGTACTATAATTTTCCCTGAAAAGATCTTTGACTT
>NW_004524736.1:139203-163679 GCF_000260255.1 Octodon degus | reverse complement strand
GGCTATTGAGAGTGGTTATATCTTTTTGATTCACTTTTGGTAATTTGTACCTTTCTAGGAATCTGTCTATTTTGCCTGTGTCTTCTATTCTGTGAGAGTAAAGATTCTCAAAGTAGCTATTAATGATCTTCTATATGTCCACTGTGTCTTTGCTTGTATTTGAATTTTCTCTTTCCTCTTTTTGATGAGGCTATCTAGGGCCTTATCGATTTTATTTAATCTTTCCAAGAACCAGCTTTTTACTTCATTAATTCTTTGATCTGTTTTGATCATCTCAATTGAGTTCATTTTATGATTCCTTCCCATCTTTGTGCTCTAGGTTTGGTTTGCTCTTCCTTTTCTAGTTGTTAGAGGTGCACCATTAGGGTGTTTATTTGTTCCCATTCTGGTTCCTAAAGTGTGAGTTCCCAGCTGTAAATTTACCTCTGAGAACTGCTTTCATCTCATCTCATAAATTCTGATTAAGTTGTGCTTGAATTTTCATTGTATTGTAGATATTGTTGAATTTCTTGTTTAATTTCCTCTGTGACCCATTGATTGCTGAGTAGGGTATTGTTTAATTTCCATGTATTTAGGGGGGTTTTCTGGTTTCTTTTGTCATTTATTTCAGTTACATTGCACTGTGGTCAGATAATATGCATGGGATAATTTCTGTTTTCTTGCATATACTTAAGCATGACCTATGGACCAGTATGTGGTCTATTTTAGAAAATGATCCATGTGCAGCTGAGAAAAATGTGCATTCAGCTGTGTTTGGGTGGAACACTCTGTATATGTCCAAGTCCATTTGTTTCAAGCTCTGGTTCAGTTCTGTTACTTCTTTGCTTATTTTTTGTCTGGTTGACCTATCTTTTTGGGATAAAGGGATGTTAAGGTCTCCTGTTAAGATTGTGGTATTAGATAATAGATTTTTCATGCCCATTAAGATTTCTCTTTTATAGTTGGATGCCTACCTGTTTGGTGCATAAATATTTGTGAGTATTACCTCTTTCTCTTGAATTTCATCCCCTAACCAGTATATGTTGGTCTTCTTTATTTCATTTGATCATTCTTGGGATGAAGTTGAGACTGTCTGAGAGTAGGATTGCTACCCCTGATTTTTTCTGAGGTGCTGGGGCTTGTAGTATTATTTCCCATCCTTTGACATTTAGCCTATGAATGTCTTTATGAATTAAATGTGTTTCTTGTATACAGCATATTGTTGGATTTTATTTCCTATCCACTGTGTCAGTCTATTTCTCTTAATTGGTGAATTGAGTCCCTTTACATTGATGGTTAGAATTGAGATGTATTGACTTCTGATTGACATGTTATTTACCTGTTGTTGTTTACTCCTTTTTGTCCTGTGTTTAGTTGTTTGCCCTATTTAGTTGGTTGCTTCTGATCTCATTCATGGAGTTCTGATCATTTTGGTCCCTCTCTAGAACATCTTTTAGTAGCCTGTTAAGGGTTGGCTTTGTCATCATGAAATTCTTTGGTTGTTCTTTGTCATGGAAATATTTCACTTCTCTATCAAACTTGAAAAGAGTTTTGCAGGGTATAGTAGTCTGGACTGGAAGTTGTTTTCATAGAGGACTTGAAGTATTCTGCTCCATGCTGTTCTTGCCTTCATGGTTTATGAAGAGAAGTTGGCCATAATTCTGATGGGTTTTCCTTTGAATGTCATCTGCTTCTTTTTGCTAACAGCTTTCAGTATATTATTCTTGTGCTGGATTTCTGGAATCTTGACTACTATACGTCTCAGTGTTTTTAATTGGGTTGAGATTACTTGACATTCTGTATGCTTTGCTTACCTGGATGTCAGATTTTTTCCTCATATTTGGGAAGTTTCTGCTATTAGTTCTGCCCATATTTTTTAAAATGTCATTTGTATTGACTCTTTCTTTCTTATTGATATCTATTAGTCTCACATTGTTCATATTTGCTTCATCTTGCAAATGATGAATTATTTTTTCCTGCATCCTCGTTGTTTTTAAGAGATCTTTTTTTACCTTTTCACTAGTGTCTTCAAGATCTGAAATTCTGTCTTCCCTTTCACTTAAACAGTTTTGCAAGCTTATGATTGAGATTTTAAGTTCCTCTATATCTCTTTGACTCTGCTTCATGCGATCTATTTCTTTCCTGTATTGCTCATTCAAGGAATCTGTCATTTTTCTAATCTCCTCTATTTTTTATTAATGTTTCCTTTAGAAGTAGTTATTAATATTTTGCTGCAGAGCATTTTTCAGATTTTGTTTCCTCAATATGCTTCTGTATTTGATTCTTTACTTCAGATGCTATGAATCAGAATTTTCTTTTTTTATTTCAGAAATTAATTCTGCTCAGAGTTCCTCTATACCTTTCTGCTGTTGCTTATTTACTTCCAATGCTATTAATTAATACATTTCAGCTGAGCTAGTGTCCTCTGCACTTGTTTTGGGTGGGCATTGGTTTTCCTCCATATGTTTCTGCATTTGATTCTTTACTTCAGATGCTATTAATTTAGAGATTTCTCTTTTTATTTCCCATCTGAGTTCCTCTATACCTTTCTGCAGCTGTTTCTTTATTTCAGACACTATTTATTCATTTATTTCAGCTTTGTGGTTCCCAATTTGTTCTGTGCTAGTGTCCTATGCACTTGTTATGAGTGGGCTTGGGGTCTGAGATTACATTTTGCTCCTTCTCATTGTCATTTTGTATAGCTCTCTCTTCCTGAACTTTGCTGTAGAGCTTTGGTACAGTTATAACCTTAGCACCTTCTGAAATTCAGTGGCAGATCTACAAAGTTTAAATTTATCCAGTTGTGCCTGGCTTGGGTCTGGCTGCTGTGCTCGGCTCCTTTCTGCTGCTGCCCTTGGGAGTGAACCTGTTGTGCCCCTGTGGCAAGATGTTCTGCTCCTGGACTAGCTGGCTGGTTCTGTCCCCTACTTTCTCTGGAGGGACTGCAGCTGCCATGTTTCACCTAGGCCTGTATGCTAGGCCTGAGCTGTGTCTGAAGGGGCAAGGGGGCATAGGGGAGAGAGGAAGCTCTCACAGACACTCGCTGGGCCTGGGCTAGGGCTGGATCTGTGGGTCCTGAGAATGTGGCAGAAGTTCTCACTGTCTTGGCAGGTGTGGGGAGATTGTGGCCTGGCTCAAGGGTGTGGAAGAGGGTCTCACTCACACTTCAAGCCTGGGTTTGGACCAGACAGGTCCTCTATGCACAGGGTAGCTGGAAGCTCTCCCACACAGTCACCGCACCTGGGCTAGGGCTGGATCTGCTACACTACAGATTCTATATAGCTTTCAAGTTTCATTTCATTTATTGTGTTTTTATTCATTTATGTTTGAAATACATGGTAACTACATTCATCTTGAAGAATGTTTTAAGGAGTATTTAATCCTAATCATTTCTATGTCCCCTTTCTGTATGTATCCTCCACTCCCCACCTTCCCCAGGTCTCCTTTCTACTTTCCTAAAGTTGATGGAAGAGTCTGGAGACCATGGAATGAACTTGATGCAGGAAGTTAAATATCATATGGTTTGTCTTATACTAGGAACTCAAAAATATAAAGAATTTAAAAAACAAAATGCTTCAGAATCTTCACCCAATTCTTCAATAGTGAAACAACACTTTAATCATCACAAAGATCTCTAAAATAGTCCTTCCATAACTACACCCTGCAGCATTTCTATTCTCAATTAACCTTTGGCAACCATGATGTGTTCTCCATTTACATAACTTGTCATTTCAAGAACATTCTATACATGGAATCATGGAGTATGTAACCTATAGAAACTAACTTTTTTCACTTAAATTAACTTTTTAGAGATTTTTCCAAGCTGTTGTATCAGCAGTTTGATTTTTGTATTAAATTTGTATCAAAAAATGCTAGTATATAGAAATATAGTCACCTTTTTATACTCTTTTAAGGTGTGTAAAATATTTTAGGATAGGTAAATACTTTCAGGGTAGGTACATTCTTCTAGGATATGTGAATTTTAGGTAAATACATTCAATTTGGCTTTGAGGTCTGCCAAATTTTCCTCAGTGCTATAGGTTATTTTTGTAGGTATAGAGTTCTGAATTGTCATATTTTCCCCTAGGTCTGTGAAATACTATTCTGATTCATAAGATTTCTTTGGTATGAAGCTATGCCAAAGTCACTTGTTGTTTGAATTGATTTTCCTGTACACGTAAGGCAGCATTTTTTCTGGCTGTGTTAATGATTTTTTGCCAGATACTTTCAGAAGTCTAATTCTACTTCTTTCCATTGTTTCTTTAATTTTATCTTATTTGGGGTTCCCTAAGCTTCTAGAAGCTACAGGTCAATATTTCTTCTCAAATGTGCAAGTTACATCAGATTTTTCTAGTTCTCTGAATTGTCTGTGTTCTCTCACTTTCCTTCTTGGATTCCAGAGATATCAACATTAGATTTACTTTATTATTCCACTTGTCTTAAAGTGCCACTTTTTCCTACATTTTCTCTGTTTCTCAGATTGTGAACTTCCTTTTCATGGATTTATCTTCTAGTGGAGAACCCAGGTACTGAATTTTTTTCATTCAATTTGAGATCATTTTGGTTCTTGGCATTACTATAGATTTTTCACTGGAACCTAAGCATTTTATTATTATGTTCTGAGATTCTGAGCTTTAATTAAATCTTTTTTCCACTTCTGACATCATTCCAGACAAAAGAAGGAATGAAGGACTCAACCTAATTAGTCCCAAGTGGAATTAGCGATCTGGCCTCCTCACATAGCCTATAATGACATGTGAATGTCAGCTCCTTGCTGCTTCTGGGCAAGGGTGGGATTTAAGTCCCATAAGTTGTCTCCTGCCTACTAGCTGTTTCTCACTGTGTTTGGCTGAAGTTAAAAGTTCTGACCTTCTGCTGTGCATCCTTACTACCATCCTAGCACAGAATGAGAAGGCTTTCACCTTTCTGTAGTGTGATGCTAATGTCTAGGCTCTGTGATCCACATTGATACTATGAAGGGTGCTAATTCTTGCCTAGTGGGGATTAATTATATCTCCCCAACTTGACTGACCATTCACATATCACCCTGGTAACTATTTGAGGCATTGTTTCAGCTCTCTAAGGGTAGGATTCTAAGCTCCCCAAAGGAAGGGGCATAGCCATTTATGATTATGGTGTAAAATGTTCCTGTCTTGCTACTTTTCTTTTTTATCACCATTTGGTTAAAGAGGTCATGTTTTTGTTGTAGCTTTTGGCCTGTACCTGTTAGTATTTCTGGGCTACTAGCTTTTCTGTTCCAAAGTAGGATGTAATTCTGTTTCAAATGGATATGGAGACACTCTTTATGTGAAAAGGTCCTCTGAGTCAGGCCACCTTGGGCTTAAAGGAGCCAAAGGGGAAACTGGAACTCACAGAGACCTAGAGACTGTACAACCAGGAGCCAAAGGTGGCCTTCAGGGTGGGAAGAAAGAGGATCATTCCAGCAGCAGCACAGCACAAAACAGCACCAAGGGCAAAGTCCACAGGCACTGAGCCAGGAGACTGAGCTGAAAGCACCCATTTATACTTTTATGCTGCTAGGAGTTTGGTACAAATGATGTGTGCTAATTCTTAGAGCTACATGAACACTTCAAGGTGATAATTCTATGGTGGTACAAATAAGTTTTGCCTTATGGTAAAAATATACATTCTTAGGAAACATATCTTTGCAAGTTTCTCAAATGGAGTTCACAGGATAAGCTTGACATGCAGGCCATATGATTATCACACCACATGGTTACTGTGCAAGTTATCACACAGACACATGGGTGGTATATTTATCACATGGGTCACAATTGGCTTAGATTTGGAAAGTAAGTTTGAAACCATACAGAAGCACAAGGTGGCATCTGTCCTCCTCAATTCAAAGTGGCACCAAGAAAACCTGAGGATTCTATGGCCACCTTGGATTCTATGGCCTCTAGATAGGTTGCTGTCTCAGTTACTCTTCTTGAGTTGCTAGGACAAATACCCAATACAAAAAATGAAGGAAGGAAAGGCTTGTTTAGCTCACAGTTAATGGAGGTTTCAGTCCATACTTGACTGGCTCCACGGCAGCATGGCACATGGCAGTGAGCAGCCGTTCATGGTGGCGGCAAAGAGCAGAGAGCAAATGGGAGTAAGGGCAACAAAATGGCCAAAGAGAGCAAGTCTGTCTCTCTTAATATATTCAGGCTGTCCACACCAGGCTGGGTGTAGTACTCACACCTATAATCCCAGTGGATCATGTGTTAATCACAAACTCTAGAAGTTGGCCTCATGACTGCATGAGGTTTTGGGGGGACAACGAGACACAAACTGTAATAGTTGCTTTCTTCTACCTACTCCTTGCCCTCTTCTGATGTTTGTTTCATATGTAGCATTCAAGAATTTTACTTGTGCTTAGCATGAAGAATAAATAGGAAAATGTATGTCTACCCCATATTTCCAGGAGTGGTAGTAATGAGGTTTGCCTTTAAAAAAAAGATTGACTCTTAGATCTTTGTTTAATATAATTATTCCTGGAAGCTTTTCTTGTCTTTCTTTAGAGCCCAAGGAAACTGACTACTAGAAATATGTATTTGTTTCACCTTACCTGTACTTTAAAATTAAAATATTTTTATTAATTGGACAGATTATTTGGTACATGTGTCTTCATTAGATTCTAATCTTTGTGTAGGTAATGCCTATGACTATTCTAAGTAGGATTTTGTTGACAATATCAGTCATTTTTACTTGGGCATTAATAGTAGACTCTTACTAATATTTGGGAACAAATAAGGCTATTTAATAAAGAAAAATGCTATAGCAATGCAGTTAGATTTTGCTACTTGACTAGACATTGTGTAATTTTTATATTTGTGAGTTTCCACATAATGTGTGGGTCATAGTGACAACCAATAGCTGTTAATTCCTGAAATTGCAGTCTCATTTCACTTTTCTTTGTTCCTTTGGCAACAAGCACATTTCCCAGGATGTATTAGAAATTTAGCAATTATCAAATGAAACTAAATTAATATGTTTGGTATTTTTAATGGGTCTACTATGAGGGTTGTAATATAATGTCACCCATCTGGGCAAACCAAGAGAAGGAATACAAAGTTCAGGAAACAGTTCAATTTAGAAAACAAAATAGCTCTTTTGTCAATGATGCAACCTTGAACTAGAGCGCAAGTGAACACAATTGCAAGGAAAGAGCACAAAGGTTCACTGTATGGCAATTGCCATAGAAAGCTGCAGGGGCAAGCGCGCTTTGAAACAAAAAGAGCCTGAACTGCGCTTGGAGGCTGGGAGTCCTCTGAAGAAGCCGATAAGAGAACTTTGTTCAATGAAATCAATTTTACCTCTAGCTGAGTCATGAAAAGAGAGCCAACAAAAAGTAGCATTTGCTTTCTTAGGCATCAAAATATACACTGGCATTGCTCATGGGAGAGAAAGAGCTAGAGGAACAAGCGTTTGCCACCATCTGCTGACCTCTTCCTTAGCAGCTCAGGTTTGTGTCAAGAACCTTATATATCAGCCACAAAGTTACTATGAAGTTTTATTTCAGGTGATAGATGCCTCCTAAAGTTCAGCTAATATGATATATATTCATACCTAAATATGATATATTTAGGTATATGATATAATATATATCATATACATACACATATATCATATATATGGGATTTTAGGTACTCCAGCTCCTGAGAAATCTGAAAGTAACAGTACTGTGAAAAAGGAAGATAAAATCATAAGGAATTCCAAAGAATTAAGGTTCAAATGTGAGTGAAAAGAGAGTGACAGGAAGATAGGAGATCACCTATGAATGTATATAAAGGATGATTGTAAATCTTGCACATAGTCAATGCCAGACATTATGAGTTTTTATGTATTAAATAATTGAAACCCATGTATAGATTAAATCATTTAACTTATCCCTTAGGTCATTTAGTCTGAGGCAATTGATGCTTGCATTCTAATATTCATGTTAGACTATAGGAGCTGCCCTATCCTGCTAGGCCTATTGACAATCTGAGGAAGACAGTCAGTTGGAAGTGTGTTTGAGAGGAGAGAAAAGGTAGTTTCTCCTCTTCTCCATGTTTTCTATTATGGATTCAGTTGTATACATTCAACATTTAGATTTGAACTCCTAGTCCTTACAATGTGAGTTTGAGTTTATTTTATAATATGATTATTGTAGGTGAAATCAGTTGAAGTAAGGCCATATAGGAGTGGAGAGGACTCCTGTTCCAGGATGGTTCATGTCTTCAGAAGAAGAGGAGAGGGCACAGATGCAGGGACACAGGCCCAGAACAAATCCCTCCCTCTGAGCCCTCAGCAGGAGGAACTCTATCAAGTTCTTATCTCCAGCCTCTTGGTCCTACATCTGTGGAACAGTAAATTTTATGTTGTTTTCAGCTCTCCAGTTTCTTTTTATGGACTTTCTTGCAAGTCAACACCTTGCCTAGAATAGCAATTTTTATTTTTTTTAAATAATGCATTCCTTTGAAAATAAATTCAGAAAAAAACAATGGAAATTTGCTTCAGGAAAATACCAACATCTCTCATAGAATTTCAGGAAGCTTATGGATGTTCTGCAGTCTACCCAGAGAAAGGACACAAATAACAGATCAGGATGAGAACATTTACCCTAGAATTAATGTCACCTTCTGCAGCCATTTTTGTAAGCATAAGACAAACGTAAGCCTCTGAACTTAATGTTTTCATTAAAAGATCTACCACAGTGTGTAACAACACATTACAGGAAGCAGAAAAATTACAGCTGTAAGGATATAGTCTCATGAAGTTGGCCTCACGTCATAATTTTCAATTGCTGCTAACCTCCCCAAGGTACCCTGCTACAGCATCTACCTGCTCCTCTTGCATCCTTTTCCTTCGCTTTCTTTTTGAAATTACAAAGTCTTTCATAATTTATTTTTTCTATGGGAATCCTTTCTCATAATTTCTTGGTTTAATTGGCAAGGCCAAGTTTAGAAGTAAGTAGTTAGAGGGCCAGGGAGATGGCTCAGTGGAATAAGCACTTCCCTGGCAAGTGCAAGGGCCTGAGTTCAATCCCTGGTTCTGAAAAAAAAAAAAAAAAAAAAAAAAAAAAAGTAAGTAAGTAGTTAGGGACAGCTTGTTACTCTTTTGTCATATTTTGTGGATTCAAAGCGACTAGTTCATTCATATTTAAAACTCCAATTATAACTTGAGAAGCCAGTGTAGATAAATGAGGAAGTAAAAACTCCAAACATAAGTTCCTGAAATGTCAGAAGGTGCCTTGTAGAGGAGATGAAAGCAAAAGTCTCCTGTTGTTTCTTTCACACCTGGCTTACTGCTTAGAGTGTTTATACATATTTGTAATCTCCCATAATGTTTTTTATGTGCTAGACTGAAAGGAATTATAAAGAGAGATACAGTGACCAGCTGACTCCATTCCTCTGTCTTGCTGTCTGAAGGGTGTGTTTCTCCTCTTGCTTAATAAGGCCGCTCTCTGCCACTCTGCTTGAAACTGGGCAATCCATTTTACATTCTATTTTCATGCTCTAGCAGCATGTAATAATAATAGTTGTGCCCTGAACTCATACTCCCCTTGAAAAGACTTCTCATTTTCATTCATAGGAGCTTTACTTGTCATTCATTCTATTAGTGTGTGTTCTGTACTTATGACAAATCTATGAAGCTGGAGACTTTATAAAGAAAAGTTTGGACTAGCGGTGTTAGCTCAGTGGTGGAACATGTCCTAGCATGTTTCAGGCTTTGGGTTCAACACTTGGCATTCATAAGAAGATAAGAAAAGACATTCATTTATTTCAGATTTTTTTTTAATTTCACAATTTTGTGGGAGACTGAACGTCCATGGTGAGATGTTGGCTGAGGGCCCTGGCTCCATGACAACATGGTGACAGACATCATGGTATGAACATGTGCAAGAAGAAACCAAGCACTCGGTGAGACCTGAGGATAGGTCGAGAGCTAAGCTTGGTCATTTCCTAACAATTTTCTTTTGAG
The DNA here is from genome assembly GCF_000260255.1 of Octodon degus. NCBI lineage: Eukaryota > Metazoa > Chordata > Mammalia > Rodentia > Octodontidae > Octodon > Octodon degus. The sequence goes on along the minus strand of NW_004524736.1, from coordinate 153,728 downwards.
GAAACTAAACAGAGTCCTGCAAGGACTACGTGAATTCCGTTTGAGGGCTGTGCCTCCCGTGACCTACGTGTCTAAGTCTCGCTCCTTACAGGCTCTACCACCTCAGCACCACTGTATTAGGGATCAAGTTTCCAAGCACGTGAACCTTTCTGGGAAACACAACCAGTCAAATCATAGTAATCATTTTGAGGAAGAGATTGCTAGTTTTGATAGTGCCACCCACTTATGTATAAGCCCAGAGGACTAAATCCCTGTTGGTTGGCTCTCATCACTATCACCAAATGAGCATCAAACACAGTCTAGAAAATAACCTTGTTGCAAAGGAAATGGGATTTCAGGAATCCCACTGGCTCTTGTGTTAGCTGCCATTGGACAGAAGGCGCATCATCTGAAATCCACTATCTCCAGCTACTGTTTTCTCCTCCTTGCCTCTCAGTCTAGGAAGCTCAGTCCCTGGTACTATTGAAATCTTGGCTTCTTTAGCCTTCTGAGTGGAGATGATGGAGGGAGAATGTTTCCAAATGGGAATGGAAGGGCCAGTGAGATAGCTCAGCAGACTAAAGTGCCGGCTTAGACAAGCTTAGGTAATTGCAGGGAGCATGGTTTAATCCCCAGCATCACATGCCAGGCCAGCCCTGCCCACAGGGTGGGCTGAGCTGGCCACAGAGTCCCAGCATAGTGCCGCATGCCTGTAATCCCAGTACTGGGGAGGCTGAAAAACAGGAGGATCACTATGAGTCTGAGCTGCGTGGTGAGATCCTGTAACAACCAAATACATTTAAAAAACAAAACCAGAAACAAATAAATAAACAAAAAAAGGAAGGTAACAAGAGACAGAGGGACAAAAGGAAGAGAAAGGGGATTTTATAAAAAGAATCCAAAGGAAAAATGGAATAGAGCTTTAAAAACAGGGAAGGAGGCAAGAGTTGAAGGAAACAGAAGAATGGAAGAGGAAGGAAATGCTATTTATTTTAGTCACTCAAAAGATTGTCAGATCCTGAAGACACTACCTGACTATATTCCTTTTGCTTTTCTTTACTAATGTACAATGGGGCATAAGCAGTAGGGTGTACTGAATAATGTTTTTCCTTCAAATCATTTTATACCAGGTTCTGCTATTTAGTTTTCCCACATTAACCAGTATTTGGACTGAATTTTTCATTTGAGGTGGAAAATAATTTGATAGATGCAAAATTGAAAGATGTAAGCAAAGAAACATAAAAAGCAACACCAGTCAATATCATTTACTAAGGTCCTACTGATACAATGAAAATATGGTATGTAGTTAAAAGAGGTAGGAAAATAGAGAATAGTGGAGAAAGTTTAGATGGAACCATAGGGAGCACTTGGAATATGCTAAAGGTTATAAAATATTTAGATTTATATAGCCATTTTCTTTCAAAGAACTTAAGGGAATTGTGGTAATAGAGGCATAGGTTAAACTATTGTTGCATATTTTATATTACCAGAGATAACAAAGCCTGAAATGAAGTAAGAATTCAGCTAACATTTATGAAATGAAGTATGTAAGGTGCTGGACATTTTGGAATACAAAACAGATTTATTAGAGAAGAAAACTATGGACTATAGAAGCAAGTCATAGGAAACAAACATTGGCATGTACATTTTAGCCTTATCCATTTAACAATGATACATTAGTGTTGGGTTAGAAGAGAGGAACCAATCTTTGTGGTACATAAATGGGGATTATATTGGCCCAAATCACACTGCCCCTTAGCTCCAGTCAGTTGAGCTACAGAAGCAATGGTGCCTTTGGGAGAAACTTAAAGCTTAGGCTCACAGTGTCTCAGCAAGTTTATCTAATGAGCCTTAGTGGAATTGTTTTGTGAAATCTCAGGTGTCTTCAACCCAGCAGTCACTTCAGTTATTTCTAGAAGAAGAAACACCCTGAATATTCTTCAGTGATTAATTCTATTGCTTGTAGTGTTATTCTCAGGAGTACAGGAGGTTGTGGACATTAGCAGGAAAATAGGGGAGAACAGGGAAGCATGAGGGTCTAACTTGCTTAGTGAACACTTCTAAAAGGTCTGCTATGTCTTAGTAATTAGTAGTCTGGTGGGATATGTGGTGGTATGTTTGCAAAATGATAGATGCATTGGCTTACATACATGAAAGATGGACAGAGAGGATGGTAAGAAATAAGGTCTAAAAATGTCCATGGATAGACCAAAAGGCTACAAGCAATTTAGATTATTTGATTTTTTGTTTTTTAACATATTTAGGACAGGGTCTACAGGGTCTCACTTCACAGATTTGGCTCATAGTGATCCTCCTATTTTCATCCTCCCAAGGGTTGGATTATAGGCATGCACCACCATGCCCAGTCTCAGTCACTGTCTCAGTGCACCCCGGGGGCGGGGCCGGCATGGAATGCTGAGGATCATACCCTGGTCCCTGTGTCTGCCTAAGCAGGTGCTTTAAATCAGCTGATCTATCTGGCCGGCCCTAGATTCTTTTTTCTAAGTATGACATGTAGAACTTGGTAATGTTTTGTGTAGCAAGTGATTCATCTGATTTCACTTATTTTCATTTTTTATTAAGACATGTTCGCAGCACATAATGATTACATTTATCATGGGGAGTTGGTATGTGCATAGAATACATTTGAATTCTTTTTTGTCTTCTATATCTTCCAGTTTTTTTTCTTCTACTTCCATTGCTTGATCACCTTTACATTTATTGGCCATTTATATTTCTTCTGAGAATTGTCTTTTCACTTCATTTGCCCATTTTTATTGATTCTTATTTGGGGGGATCTAATGTTTAAGCATTATTTTACATTTTAAATATAGTGTAGGTCTTAGTTCTCTTTTAAGGAACAGCAAACAATCTTTTTTTCCCATTATGTAGTTTGTTTCTTCACTCATTTTGCTATTTCATTTGTCACACAGAGGTTTTTAAACTTGACATTAGCCCATTTATTGAGTTCTGGTACTAAGTCTTGTATTACTGGGGTTCTGTTGAAAAAGCCTTTGTCTATGCCAGCGTCCTCAAATAGCTTGCCTATTTTATCTTCTAGCAGATCACTGTTTCTGTTGCAACCACAACTTCTGACTGCATTTTTGAAAAGCTCTCTCTGGCTGCTCCATACAGAATGAACCATGTAAGGGCAGGAATGGCAGCAGAGACTGTGGTGAAGAGTCCATGTGCTCCTGTGTGTAAGTGTAATTGCTGTCTTACACGCATGCAGTAGCAGGGGAGATAGCAGCAGCTGCCTTTGGGAAGTGTTCTGACACACAGATGACTGGACTTGTGGATAGCTTTATTATAGAGAAGTGGCAAAGTTTTCAAGGATAATGCCTAGTGTTTGGGATTTAGCAACTGAATCAAACACAAAGACTGGAAGGAACAGGTTCTGAAGTGTGTAATAAAGACTGTTGCCTCTGGCAGATGTTTCATAGGTACCCAGTCTTAGTTATTTTTCTCTTGTTGCTGAGGCAAAGTACTGACACACAAAGTTAAATGGGAAAAGCCTTATTTAGCTCACATTTTGTAGAGACTTAAGCCCATAATCTGCTGGCTCCAAGGCAGGGTGGCTTGTCAGAGGGGGATCACAGAGAAGAACCAGATCATGGAAAGCTGAAGACAGCAAAAGCAAGCAAGCAAGCAAGCAAGCTGGGGACAAACAAGCCTTTTTCTGTCCCTTGTATTGTATCCAGGTTACCAGGATTAGGGTGGTGCCAAGCCAATCAGTGGGCTGAATTGGTAATCACTCAGCCTTAATCTCAGCATGGCACCATCAATCAAGCACACACTCTAGATCCAGCCACCTCTGAAAAAGCCCCCTCTATGACTGCATGTGACTTTAGACAAGTGCATGCTAGACAAGTCATAACATACCCAGTGGAGATAGTGAGAAGAATGCTGTGTACATGAGTCCAACTTTACTAATCATTAAAAAACAAACAGCAGAAAACACCACAAAGCCACAACAAGGTATTACTTCATACCAGTTACAAAGGCATTTATCCAAAAAGTGAAAGATAAATGTTAAAGATACAGATAAAAGGGAATCTTGTGCATTGTTGGTGGGAAAATAAATTACTAGAGTCAGCATAAAAACTGATATGGATGTCCATGAAACATTTAAAATAGAACTATCATGTGCTCTCCTAATTCTACCTCTAGGTATATATCCAAAAGAACCAACCTTATTTTATCAAGATGAACTGTTCAGAGTCATATCCACTGAAGCATTACAGTGGAACATCAGTTCACAAGCTTAGGTCTTTAAGTGGTTCTGATCAAATAGCTGTGGGAGAGTCAACCCAAGAGTCCATCAGTGCTTGACAGATCAAGAAAATGACATATATATATGCACAATGGGATACTACTCAGTCTTCAAAAATTTGTGATGACCTGGACAAATCTGGCAGATATTGGCCTAAAAGAAATGAGCCAGGGACAGAAAGACAAGAAGCATGCAAGCTCACTTGTATATGAAATCTAAGTAATTAAACTCATAGAAATAGAACATAGAATGGATGTACCCCAAAGGCTGGATGTACCTGACAAGGCAGTGGGGGAGAAGTAGGATGATATTGATCAAATGGTAACAAATTTCAGATAGACAGGAAGAATAGATTTTGAGGCTTATTGCACAGCAAGGTGACTAGGGTCAATGATAATATGTTTTATGTCTCAGAATAACTAAGAAAGTAGACATTAGAATTCTCACCATACAACTTTAAAAAAGAAAGTTCCAGTATGTAACTGAATGTCATGGTGACTTTTGAAAGCATTTGTAGAGTCTCTTTTGAGTAATAGGCACAGATTGTAGCGAGTCAGAGTAAAAAGACACGAAGAAATAGAAACTATGGGTCTAAACGACTCAAACACTGAGGAGAAACTAGATTAAGGAAGATCAGGGGCATGATAATCTTGGGGTTTTTAAGAAAAAAATAGTATCAAATTTTGACAACATTAATTGTAAGACTGAATTGTGTTCTTAAGGACACACAAAATTGCAATAATGCCTTAAAAATTAGTTCTAACCAGCTTTCACTTCCTAGTTACACAAATGGTCAGTGACTCATGCTACTAATAAATATCTAAGGGATGAAATGATTTCCACCTTCCTTAGCTGCTGAGGCCACCTCTAGGAGGCTTCAGGCCAACTCGAATAATTTACTGACCTCCATGGGAAATGTTGTGACATCGCCTAAAACATATTCTTCTCATTGAAAGGTGAATTTATGAATAATGAATTAATTTAAACTTCAAAGTAAGTTTTCATGAATACTTTCATTTTCCTATCTACTCTTAAGCCTAAAGAATTTTCCTTTTGAAGATTTTCCAAAGTGACATTAAAAGGCTTTGAATAAAGAACACTTTGTACACAGCAAAGAGGCAGATACTAATATTAAATGTTTTTATTCACCTCCGTTAAGGATTCACTTATGGTCTACACTATATTTTGTTTGACTCCCAATTTCTATCACATCAACTTAAATAACTGGGCATGCTAATATGCCTTTTAATCAATTTTCTTAAGCTTATTTGTTGGTCTGTAGTCTTTGGTATCCTGAATACTTAAGGAGAAAACTTTTTATCATTTTCAAAACTCTTCATGAATATATCGTGTACCTTCCCACATGCGTGTTGCTATCTCTCAAACAAAGAAATGTATCTCTTATGTCTTTTTCTTTCAAAACAACGATAAACTAATGGATCATCATTTCTTTCTTAATTTCATTAAGTTTTGTGAGTAAGAACCAGAAAATATATGATATTTCACTCAGGAAAAAGCGTTCATTTTTCACCTCGTTATGTTTCACTATTTTGTATCCTTTCCTTGTGAACTTCCAAGTAGGACTCCCAGGAGAGGAAAAAAATATGTCATGCTTAAGTACCTAATAAAATGGCTAAGACAGAGTGATGTGTGGACATTATACTTTTATATTCCCCATTCCAAAAATAATAAACAGTAAAAGGATTTCAGCAATTAAAAGAAAGGGCTGGAGCAGCATAGCTTTCTGTCTTGCTTTAACCACCCTCATGAGCTACCACTGTCACTTAGAGGTACCGCTGTCACCTCAGGATAGCACTAGCATCAACTGCAAATTTTTGGCTGTAAATATAAATCACTGCATTGGCCAGTTCATTACACTATAGCTTTCCTCTTCCTTCAACCTCCTGGCTTCATAGTTTAGTTTTTCTAGTTCATGGCCTTGCCTCAAACTTTTGCCCTGTGACACATCACACTGTCATTTGGACTCCAAACTTGGCTTCTGGTGCACCATGACTTGAGTTATTCCTGCAACAACCTGTGCCAATTCTAATGTGAGACAATAAACATATGCTAACATGACTTATTCAACTTCTCCACCTTCTCCTTATTGTAGAAAGAAACAGTACTTGGGTTAATTCACTCTCAGTGATTTTGGTTGACATGATTCTGGAACAAACAGTAACTAGTCTTTCAGGATATAACAACAAAAAAGGATGTAACCCAATAGGTATGATATTAAATATTAACATATTATTATTCTCTTTATAATTGCTTCAAAAGAATAAAAAGATTCAAATAGATTACATTTAGTCATCAAGCATATAGAATTGACATTGGTTGCTAATGCATAAAAAAGTCTGTAAGTCTTTTTCCATTGTTATCTAAACAGCTCACTAAATAAATGTGTTATTAGCAATCTGAAAGAGTTGGCAGGGCTGGGTGATATTCAGGTTTATTTTAAATCATGACATCTAGCTTGGGAGTTTTCATATAAAGAATTCATTTATAACTACACTTAGATTTTCTGCTCAGAGCCAGTGGGAATGAAAATAGTGCAGTGTGAATCTGTTTTAATACATCGGAGAGGCACAGTGTAAACTAAGATGACAGATGGGGAGAACCACTACTGACTTGGGGTAATTCAGAAAGGGTTGCCTACAGCCCATTAATTGTGTGTTCCAGAAGTTCGGACACCAGCTTGAAAATAATAAATTAACTGTGCTAAAGTAATGAAAAAACTTTGCTTTGTTTTCTTACAATAAGGAAAGCCAAGGGACAACATACATTTACTTACCAACCCCCGGCCTAATGCATGCTTACTCCTTTTACATTTTCTAGCAGGTTATAAATTATTAGACTATTTATCTCACATTAAAAAAAAAACGTAAGCAAAGACATTTTGGAATTCCAGCATTTCTTAAGTTTGAATTATTCCAATTTATATCAGAATATAGCATTGCTCAGATCTGAGAACTGAAAAATGAGATCTATTTTCTCTGTGAAATTCTTTTCTGCAGATCCATAAGCAGTTGCTTTTAGGGCACGTGCTCATTGGGATGAACTTGCGGTGGGTGAGTAAGCAGAGAGGGTAGTGAGTGGAAATGACGATCAGAGTGTCTGAGGGACGCACTGCCTTGGACACCGGCTGCTGCCCCGCGCTCGGTCTTCTCCACCCCGACCTCTCTAGTCCAAGCAAGACAGCTCCAGTCCGAAATAGGTTAAATAGCTTGGTAAACCCTCTAATAGGTCGTTAGTATTCTTACTGGTTTTGTTCCATTTTTCATTGACCAGCTAGAAGTATCTCCTTAAAAATGCATCACAGCACATCGTCTTCATGTTTCCAACACTCTTGATTTTCACACCTAAGTTAGAACAAGACCCAAAGTCCTTATCCTGCCCGGAGCCTCCTCATGATCTAGCCTCCAGCTATCTCTTTTGATTTCTTCTGCATCTTCCTCTAGCTCCTCCGCTTTTTCCATGATGGCGCTCATGCTATGCCCTTGTTTGTACCACAGAACATTTGGCCTTGCCCTGTCTTTCTACCTGGGCCGATATTCCTCAGGTCTCAGGCTCCACCCTCTTGGGCTGCAGCTCCACATCAGCTTCTCCCAGAGCCCGTCACTGCAGAGCGGTCAGGAAAGTTTGGTCTTCGGTTCTTACGTGTGATGCCTATACAAATCATAGAACCATTCAAGGAGTCGGTTTCCTTTTTATATTAGTTTTCTATTACTGAATAACAAATTATCCACCAACTTAGCCTTATTATAAATATGCAATTGTTATCTATGATTTGGGCATTGCTTTCAGGGTGACCCACATGCTAAAATCAAAGGGTGGGTCAGAAGGCAGTAATGTCAGGACTTCACAGAAACCGGTCTACCTCCAAGCCACTCACACACTATTGGCAGATCTTTCTGCCTGGTGAAATCAAATACTTTATCAGTTCCTTGATGCAAGGACCTCGTCATAGGTCAGCTGACAGCATGGATGCTGGATACCCCTAGAGCTGGCAGTGAAAAAGGAAGAAAACTCAAACACCCTGGTAGCAACATCCCTTTATCCATATCCTGTTCTTTAGAACTCATTTTCTTGTCCAGTCCATGCTCACAAGTCAAAAGCAGGTGTGGATCATCGATGCCATATTAAAACCTGCTTGCCACACTTATGCATAAAAAGCAAATATTACCTCCTTCACAAGATGGCTGATTATAAACACAGGACATAAATACATTCTCACAGATGTGTTTGTGTATAATTCAGGTCAAATCTTTGTTGCTAACTATGGAACTAATACATATAGGATCAACAAAATAGTTGTCTTGCAGATGCAAAAAAATATTTCTTAACCATATAAATTGTTTTTAGAGCTATGAAGAAAATTCCCCCAAAAAGTTTCTTTCTATGCCTTACCCATTATGCCTTATTTATGCTTGGATTTCTTTACCCAGAATTAGTGCCATGTAGTATTTTTAGATACATCTCCCAACAAAATTCTAGATGCCAAGTATAATTAATCTAAATATTTAGAAACCCTGTAGGAAAATCCATTCACTTTCATATTAGAAATATAATTAGCTTAGCCACAGGTTTTAACTCACAGATTTAAAATAGTTACAATCATTAGAACACACATAAAGTCTGAAGTAGTTGTTGGGAAGTTAGGGTAATTTTAGAAAATTTAATTAATTGTATTATATAGGAAAGTAGTCTATAGATGTTATTTTTAAAAGAGTAGTCCTTTCATTCCATACAAGTGATAAAAAACAAATAATTAAGACATTCTAGAAATAGAGATATAGCCAAAGCAAGTTTTAGGAAGCAGTTGCTGTAAGAATTTGACAGCCCAGAAGGTAAAAGATTCACAAGAGAATAACTTAAAGCACATAAAACTAGGACACTTTCACTAACAACGCACTACACTCTTCACTCTAGCATAAAAGAAAATTCAGCGAATGTGTGGCAGCCTCCAATGTGAAAAATATACTGTCAGAAAGTAATTAATAATTAAAAAGACAAGAATGCTTTCTAACTAGAAATTGAAAACCTACTTGAAAGGGCAAGACATAATCACCTGAAATAGTAACTGAATATAAAGCTAAATACCCCCTTGGGTCATTCTACCCATGAAGATCTGTATATGATAAGCCTGACACTCATTCGAGGGGAATGTCTTTCAAATTGCTACAATTTCCCAGACTTTTACTCCCACTTTCTCTCATGCCATTTCTCCCTTCTCCTCTTCCTTGTCCTCCATCTTCCTCTCAACTTCTGATCACCAGCTGGTCCTGCAGACCCTGCTGTACTCTAAGCTCAACATGACTGCTTTCATGCGATGTCTAAGCAAACTCCAGAGACCAGCCCCTCTTACGTGTGGCAGGTGTTTCTGAGTGGGAAGACTAGTGTCAGACCTCTGCTGGGCCTGTGTCCTCAGTGTCCAGGACCTGCACCCGTGCTGTGTGCTCTTTACCTCTTCTCTTAGCTCTCCATTATCTCCACTTTTGGTTCAGTTTTTCTTCTCTCTTGATGATACCCCTTCTCGTGGTTTTATGGTTCCCCCAAGCATGCATCAAATCATTTCTTTCCCTGGAATAATCTCTCAGGGAGAAATTCTGGTGCCATTTATTCAGAAAATAACCTTTTCACCCTCTCACATCATTTGATATCTTGAGAATATTTGTATGCTTCAAGAGCAGAGCAAGCAGCCCAAGAAATTAATCAGAGTATGATGATAAAGAAAAATTTTAAATAAGTGTCAGCACTGACTCAGCACTGCATGATTAGGTGGGCTACAAAGCTAGTATGCTTTGGAATATTGCAAATGAAATCAGGGTGGGCTTAACACACACAGGCATTTCTCAATAAATAATAAGTGAATTAAACATTATATGGAAAGATTTAAAGAGCTGTAAAGAGCTTTTTAAATTTTAATTGCAATTTTGTGTTTTCCAACATGATCCTTAAGTATAGGTTTTGGTATGTAACATTCTATGTCTTTAATTTTTCTTTGTTATAAAAGCTATTTTATTTTATTTTGAAGAGTAAAAACAGAAGCAAAATCAAATAGAAAAAAGACATAAACAGGGTAACATACAACAATACATATGCTATAGATTTTCAAAACAGGAATAGCTAATTAACAATGGTTGTTATATGATCTATTTTTTTCATCAAATCTGTTTCTCAGATTAATAGATATAGTTATGAAAGATTCGGGAAATAATTGAACATAGGTGGTTGCTTTCAAGAAAACTTAATTTTTTCCTTGTCTTTTTGTTGTAATTTATTTTAATGAAAGTAAACTAATTGATAATTAGAAAAGGTACACATTTAGAATACCAAGATGAGAGGTGTTCAACCTTGGATTTTCTATTTCACATTGCTGCCCTCAGTGTAATTTTTTCTTTGTAACTAGTTCAAAAGATGGTCAGCATGATTGTGGGAGGAAAGAAAAGACAAGCAGAAAAAGAGTAAAAGGAAAAAAAATACAGACAAAGCTTTTGTAAATAAAGGGGGGATGGGGCTGAAGGTGAGGGGAACAGGAAAGGAAGAAGCAAGATGGACAGGCATGTGCAGGCACAAATTCCCTAGGGTGAACGTTACCACTACTATATCAAAATTGTACCAATAAAGTAAAAAGAAAGAAAATGAATCTGAAAACATAAAGGTTAAAAACATTTACAGAAAGAAGATCCTGCCTCACAGAATACAACTTGAAAGTTGGATTGTTTTACGTTAATCTTAAGAAAGCTGTGTGCCAAAGCAAAGCATTAAGATGGTACATGGATCCGTGTCAGCTTCATGGGCACGTTAGACTGCTAACCCTTGTCTAGAACTGCTTGGAATGCAGCTCTGACTTGCTTCCGTGCACACTCACCTCAAACGGATCTGTATATTCTACTCTCTTTTGTCCAGTTAATTTAAATCAAAGCAGTAATACATCATACATGCTTAATGCTAAGTTGGCCTAAATTGTTTTCATAATCATGCAATCTTCCTTAGCAAGGCATGTTTTAGAATTGAGATAATGCCTTGTTATACATAGAGTAGGTAAGATTATGGGTGACAGCGATACATGCCATTGTTTGTAACCCTGGTACTAGTATCTACTGCATCTGTTTACATAGGAAAGTCATTTACTTTTTATTTTCTTTAGTCTTTGCAAATGAACAGTACCAGTGAGTCAAGAGTGGAAAGAGTCTAAGTTGGGAGCTATTAAACCCCTTAAATTCGTGGCTCAATACATGTGCAGGTGAAGATACACACACACACGCACCAACTATATGCACATGCATGTGTGTTGCATATGTCTGTATAACCTCATGATCAAATTTTGTTTTGATATTTTCACTAATTTTTATAACTATGTCTTTTTGTTCCTAATAGACATAGATATTAAACATAGATATTAAAATCTCTTTTTTCTGTTGATTTTAAACTCTATTTTTTTGTCTAAATGTTTATGATGGCTTTATATGTAAGGATTTTTTTTTTCAAATTCTTCTTAAAATTGGGAAATGGTTTCTGTATTTCAACACTTGGTAAAGTAGTATAAAATGCAAAGTCTGGGCCCCCAAACTGATATTCAGAATCAGGAACCATGGAGTAGATCTTAGAAATTTAAATAAGTGCTCAAAGGTGATTCTGGAAATTTCTGAAGAGACTGATCCATAATACGCATTTTTAAAAGTCTTACATGGAACTGGATGAGTTTTCACCTGATTTGTGAATCACATTTCTTGTGATTGAAAATAATTCATAGGAATTTCTTCAAAAGGCTATGTAATTTTGCAATGATTAGATTGGTGAAAATAATTTGCAATTTTTTGAAGACATTGAAGGTATCCCATGTAGGCAGAGATTTCTAATTGTGTAACTTGCTAATAACGTTTTAGCACCTATGTCCACTGCCAGATTATCAGCATCTAGACCAATGTCTGTAATGTGGTTGATCTTAAGGCATAATATTACCTGCTATAAGTAATCAATTATGGCAACAAAAACTATATTCAGAATTCACATTATTATAAAGTTTTTCAGATAATTATGGCTCAAAACTAAAGTTAAAAAAAGAATGTAAAAAAAATTAACAAGATACTTCTCAATATACTATTAGGGAAGGTAAACAGTGAGTTTGACTTACAGGAAAGCTCCCACTGATGCACCTATAGGATATCATGAAAATAAAACCTTTATTACTAGCAGAGGCAAGTTACTGGAATGTAACTGAACAAATTGAATTTTCAGCCAGCTCAGATTCTTCTGGGAAAACTGGGTTTTTAGTCAGTTGTACTCTCAATGTATTCTTTGTCAAAATCTGATGTCACTCATCAATGTGTGACTTTCCAAGGGCAAAAATTATTGGATTCTCTCCTTACCTTGTGAAATTTTAAAAGTATATGTTAAATCAAACTCTGTGAAGAACACTTAGCTCTTAAGAAAACAGTAATCTATGGGGATAGAGATTTCATTTTGTGGGGAAAAAGTTTGACTCTGGTATCACCTTCAGTTGAGAAATTAGTTTCTGAGGCAAACAATTGATTTTCTAATATTTCCCCAGTAGTAGCAGCATGGTCGACACACGCAGAATAAATGCTGTTATTCAGGCAAGTAAGTAAGCTACAGAAAGAGAACTCTGGGTGAACTAATATCCAGGCATAAACCCATGACAGGTGTGGCTGGTTTCTATTTTTTTAATTGTATTGTGTGTATTTCAACTGAGTGTATTTTACCCCAGTCCCCGTTCTTTGACCTTTCAGAGTCATGAGACTCGAAAAGCAGCAATCAAAAGCAGTGTTCGATTTTGGAAGCATTCATAAAGCAATACACTTCAGCTCAATCGAGTTGTAGACTTTAAAAACGTATCTGCCTGTTTTTCTAGGAGATACATATTGATTTATGAATCCTGTAAATTGGTCAAATAAAGGTTATTTCATATTAGCTTACTCACATGAAAGCAAAACGACTCTGGGGTGTGGTGCCACAGTTACAAATCTAACACGTAAGGCTTTCTTGTGATTGCAACATACCTGCACTCATTTTGCAAGACAACAAACTGAAAAGTTTTGTGTTTTTGAAAACAAACAGTTCAGAGAATATATGTTGCAATTAAAATCCAGCTAACACAATTAGAAGCTGATTACACTATTAAAGATATATTACCTGGGCTGGGGAGACAGCTTGGCAGTCTAGGCACCTGCCTGGCAAGAGCAAGGATCCAGGTTCAATCCCTGATGCCACATGCTGTGCCAGCCCACAAAACCAGGCATGGTGGCACACACCTATAATCCTAGCTCTGGGGAGGCTGAGACAGGAGGATCACTACAAGTCTGAGCTGGGTAGCAAGACTCTGTAAGAAAAGAAAGGAATAATAAATGAATAAGTAATAAAAAAATTAAAAAATAGGAAAGATGTATTACCTTCTTTATTAAGATTTACATTTGGCATTATCTTCAGAAAATAACAATATTGGGGAAAAAGCAGACTCAAAAGTAGTAGATCACCTCCTAAATAATATGTGAATCATAAATGTTTGAAAATGAAACATATTGCTCATTTTTAATAATATCATTAGTTTTAAAACAGATAATGCTCAAGGTACTTGATCAGGAAGGTGTTCTCCATATAGCATAATGTAAACAAGTATAGCCAGCTCTAGGAGAATATTCAGGAACTCATTTTCACAAAGCTAAATTGAATTCTTTTTCTTTTTTTTTCAACACAAGTTTTTTATTTTATGTAAAAACATACATAAAATCTAAATATTAGTGATGGAAAATGTAGATCAGTGGTTGCTTGAAGGTGGCAGTGGAGAGTGGAATAATGCAAAGGCACATAAGGAGACTTGTCAGGTGAAGGAACAATTGCATATTTTGATCATGGTGATTATTCTGTGATTATTTACTTGATGATGCCTGACAGCTGGGAGTTCTTTAAAAATAGTCCCTGAGTCATTTAAGGTAGCAAACAACTATCACACCAGTGCTTTGTGAGGCTGAGACAGGAGAATCTCAAGTTTGAGCCCAAATAGAACAATTTAGAGACACAGAAAGATCCTGTTCCCAAATTAAAAAGGTTTGAGGGCATAGGTCAATTTAAACATTTGGGCTCATCACATCATCCTATTAAAAAACACACCTAAGAAAGAATTTATGTTGCCTGGGGAGATAGCTCGGCAGTCTAAGTGCCTGCCTGGCAACCACAAGGACCCGAGTTTGATCCACAGTACCACATGCTATGCTGCATAGCAAGACTTTGTACCAAAAAAAAAAAAAAA
>NW_004524736.1:132356-138879 GCF_000260255.1 Octodon degus | reverse complement strand
GGACAAAAATAGGGTATATTAATATGCCCAGGTGGGTAATTGTTATTCAGTCATGATGAGGACTGTCTGAGATGCTCTACAACAAGCCTAGGAATTATCCATGAAGAAGACAGGGAAACAGGCATTTCTTCACCAATCCATAAGCCCCCTTAACATCCCATTAACACCTGCAGTTTGTTCCACTTGCAACCAAGCTTCCAGCAAAATATTTCACAGAAAGATTTCTTTTGGCTCATGATGCCACAGCTTTCAGTCCATGGTAACTTGGCCTTATTACTTTGTGCCTACATTGAGGAAGGGAGTCTGTGGGGGAGAAAAGCTCACTGTGTGGTTCTGGGAAACAAAGACAGAAGAAGCCAGGATCCCAATATCCCCTTCAAGGCTGACGCCACCCCCACCAATGATCTAACTTTCTTCCAAAAAGCCTTATCTTAGAGCAATTCACTTTCCAGTTCTCCCTATTCATCCAGAGTAGCTGTCTGTCTGTCATCTCTCTCTTCTGTCTTCACTGTCTTCAAATAGTCTTCTTTTATTATAAAAACAACAACAACAAAAACAAAAACAAGCCTTGCTTCCTGAAGGCTCCACCATCCCTAACAATGCTGCTGGCTGGAAATCATGCCTTTAGCATGTGGGTTTTTCAAAGATGTTTTAGATTAAAACAGTAACACATAGGGAATGAGAACGTCTTTTCCTGAAAGATCTTACGTAAGTTTCTGGAATTGCTCTGATGGGACTAATTTATATCACTTGTCTCTAAACCAAGGGATCAAAGGGATGGAAGGATGCTGATGGTCAAGGTGTAGCCTTAGGCCAATCCTGAACTATCATGGTGGTTCAGGGACTTTGGATCTTTGGCCAGTGCATAGTTACCTGTCCCACTGTGGGTGGCTTGTCACCTGAATAACAGGAACACTGAGTGGGTAAATTATGCTTCTTCTTCAGAAATGACCAGGTAAATGTTTCTAAAAAACATCAGAAAGAATTCTGTGCAAGAAAAAAAAAAAAAAACTCATGTCCATTGTATCAGTGTATCTTAAATTTTGCTACATATATTATACACCAGTCTTATTAAATATAGACCCCAATTTGATTGGGCCTGAGATTCTGTATATCTAAGAAGCTCATGGTGGTATCAATGATGTAAGTTCATGGGATACACTTTTGAATAGCAAGACTATACCCACAAAAGTTTAGTAAAAACTCTACTACCTATGATATATTTTCCCTTTTACTCCATAGTGCTTAGTTCTTTTTGTCATCTCAGTTCTTACTGCTGTCCCTTCCTTTTTAAATTCTTTCATTTAGCTTTTTAATATTTCTACTTTGGTATCAACAAATACTTTCATTACCTTTTCAGATCATTCAAGTTTGTTTATTTTATTTTTTTTTTGACAGTCTTGCTATTTAGCTCACGCTGCCCTTGATCTTACTATGTCTCCCAAGCTCTCTTCAAATTCACAGAAACCCTCCTGTATGCATCATGCCTGACACATTCTTATTTACTACTTTTAACTAAAATATATCCTACCAGTATAAACAGAAAGTGCTCATTTTATTGTACCCCATATCTTTTAGGGAATAGATTTTAATGATTCTTTTATAAACATCTCTTTCCTCAAGATTCGTGTAATTTAGCAATGTCATCTTGTCTTCCTACCTTTTACTGCCCCCTTGTACCATTCCCGTCACATTCTCCCTCATCTACTTGCTCATTGTTTCTCTGTCCAGCCCAACTCCCATCACATGATTTCTCACTTATTTGATCTTCCCACTTCAATCATCATTTTCTTTATCTTGAAGCCAGAGTGATTTCTCAAGCCCATTCCTAAAATCATACCTCCTCCATGATAACTACTATGGACCCAAACATGTATCAAGTAACTATAGTCCCAAAGCATTCTTTCTTGAAATGACATCTGTGCAGTGGAACTTCCGATCACAGTTCAGCTCTTACATGGCACTGATCCACTTTCTCATAAATGCTCAAGAATCAATTCCTCCTTATTCACTGTAGGCCTCTGCAAAGGTAAACTGGTGCTTGATGAGGCTGCCTGATCCTAAGAGGTGTAGTAAATTCGAAGGCATGTGGGATTTTCAGTCAGCGATGTTTTCTGTCATCACTGCACCTCCATAGCTGACAATATTCAGACTGCGTTGCAATCCCAAGGTGCAGTGCAGTACTAGTACCCAGCAGGAGGAAAGGGGGAACGAACACATAGAAAGCACAAACAACTGCTTTTGAGCGCTGCTGGGAGCTCAATGCTAGAAGGCAACCTCTCGCGACCAGTAAAAAGGCCTAGGTCTGTGACCTAGGATTCCCGGGGCTGGTTTGGGGGCTTGTAGATGTGTGAGGAGTTTGGAAGCTTGGCGCCCTCAACTTCCTGGAGGACTCTGAAACTCCCACTCATAAGAAACACGCATTATTTTTAAGTGATGAGTTTTCCGTCCACCGCCAACGTGCACATGTTTTAGGGTATGTCCTCCCTCACGCTTTCTTGCTCAGATCGGGATTGGGGTGGTGAGTGCTGACTGAGCAAAGAGGGGGAAACCAATTCAAGCGCACTTCACCCTGCGAACGCCCAACCGGTGCCAAATTCTCCCCTAAATTGAATTCTTAATGTGAGAAAATCCCAGATATGAATAACCAGAAACAATTTAGACTGTCAGGACAACCCAAATATAATACATTTTTCCATATATAGAAAGCTGTGTTTTAAAAGTTGCTACTTAAAAAATATGGAAATAAGAACATTTAACATAAAATCTAGCCTCTTAGGTACATAATATGGCATTCATTATTATAGGTAAAATGTTATACATCAGTTTTCTAGCTCTTATTTAGTTTTAATTTTTTCGGAGTCCTTTTTTTTTTTTTGGTATTTTTTAGTAGGGGTTTATAAGGTCTACAGAGTCTCACTACGTAGATCAGACTTGTGATCTGCCTGTGTTCAGCCTCTCAAATGCTGGGATTATAGGTGTTTGCCACCACACCCAGTCTCAGTTACTATCTCAGTGAGCCCTGGGGAATGGGCCGGCATGGCAGCCCCCGGGGATCGAACCCCAGCCACTGTGTCTGCCTAAGCAGGTAAAATGCTGAGTTATTTGGGCAGCCCTAGTACATGTTTTCATCAATGTAGTTTATGGTTATTTTGAGGAGTTGGTACATGTACATAATACAGCTGGGTTTTCTTTTATTTAATCTCTTTCTTCTTCCTTCCTGCTTCGCCTCCTTCTTCCTTATATTCCTTTTCCCTATTCTGCCCCTGTGGATATTATCAGTCTTGCCCACTGATCATTAGTTCCCCATGTTCTTCTCCCTCCAGTCCCTGTCAACTGCTATTTCACAATATTAGTATAGAAAATTGACTCTGTGATGCCTTATGCAAAAGAAATCATGCCACACTTATCTTTCTGTGACTAGTCTGTTTCCTATAAGATAATGTCATCAAGGTCACTATTTGATCATTTCTTGCAGAATTTCCTTCTTTTTAAAGATATATATTCCACCAAAAATCAACTTGCTGCAGAATTCACCATACTCACAAATGTCTGTTAGCTAATGGCCTCCACTTTGAGCACCCGTCATAATTGTAGAAGCCAAAGGTAACATATTAATCTCTTGCAATCTTAATGAATTTAGTATTAAAATATTCATACAAGTCATTTCCTGATATTTACATATATATTTATGTAAATATATTACATTTTAAAAATTAAAATAGAAAGTACCTCTCTCAAACAGAAAGTACAAAACTGTAAATGAAAAGAAAGACCAGTTGGTGCCTTAGCAAAGAAGGTTATCTGCATACCTTGATGCTAAGACAGTATTCAGAATAAAATTAGCTAGAAGTTTCTCATAAATGATCTTTGTCATATTGAGATACATTTTTCACATACCTTATCTGTTCTTGTTTTCATCATGAAAGGAATTTCATTGAACGTTGTTATGGTTTACGTCTACAATATTTACCCCAAAGCCTCACATGTTTGGAAGCTAATTGGATATGGGGGTGATATACTCAGCTAGCTGTGCTGTGCAAGGTGGGGTCTGATTGCAGAAGAGACCTGGAAGGGTGTATGCCTGTCCCCAGCCTTTCCCTCCTCTCTTTCCTCAGCGAAGTGAGTAGCTTTCCTGTTCCATGCCATTCTGTGGTAACATTCCTGCCTTGGCACCAACATGCCCTGGACCGAATCCTCTGAAAACTGTGAGCCAGGGGTGTTGTTTCTCAGCGACAGGAAATCAGACCACTGCAGAAAGCTGGTTCTGACATTCAGGGTGTTGCATGATTGTATTGAACATGTGGTTCAGAAGCCTTGGGAACTCATCTGCAGGCGGAGTTTGGAAGGATTTGGAGAAATGGGCCAGAGAAGCCAGAGATGGCTGTAAACAGACCTTAGTAGGTATTTCTGTCCCTCAAAAAATAAAAAAGAATAAAAATGTAAATTTTTTGGGCAGGGGATTTAGCTTAGTGGTGCAGCACCTGTCTGGCAAATGTGAGGGCCTAAGTTCAATTCCTGGTATCCCTCAAAAAATAAAAAAGAATAAAAAGTAGGTATTTCTGGTTGGAATTCGAAAGATAAAAATGCTGATAGGTATGTGGACAGGAAACATCAGGCTCAGGAGAAGTTAGGAATAGGGGTTCCACTGGGAGTAGACTATAGTTAGTATGTATTACATTCTAGCTGACATCTGTCTACAATTTTGTAACCTGAGATTTTGAAACATTCAGATTAAGAACAGTGGAGCAATTAATATGGTAGAAATGATTTCAAGGTAGACAAATATACAGGATGAGGTATGAAAACTATTGCTTGCTTTTGAGGGCTGAGGAGATGGCTCAGTGGAATAAGCACTTCCCTGGCAAGCTCAAGGACCTGAGTTCAATCCCTGTTTCCACCAAAACAAAACATAACTATTGTTTGCTTTTAAAAGCCAGATGTACACTAAGAGTAAGGAGAAAAGAGTTAAATAATTTAAAAAGTTTGTAGGAAAGGGATTACCTGCAAATTTGGGGTTAAAGAAAGCATGATTTCTGAAAAGTTTGGTTTTAAGTAGAAGACCAGTAAATTTGCATAAAAGCAATAGGAAAGATAGTTATAAGGCATCTCAAGAATTGACCATAGTCTAAATTTTACATGCTTAAGGGTATAAATACATGAAGAGTTCATTGGAGAAGGGAGTCCCTGGGATGCCCACTCAGGAAGGACCTCTTAGGAATTTGGCGTCCAAGGAGGACATTATTATTCCACGGTACTCACACCTGCTGTACCTGTTGTCCAGGTGGCAAGGTTACTATGCTAACTGGCAGCAGACTTTGATGTCATATATGTGGTGCTGGAGTTTTAAGCATGTAGCCTGTAAGAGCTGTAACATCATGAGGCTTCCACCCAGATTTCAGAGGATGGCCCAAGAGATGGGCAATATGTCTCAGAGAGGGCAGTGGATGAAACCGTGAGAGTGAAGCCAAATTTACAGTGGAAACCCCAGGAAATTGGGGATACCAGGTAGCAGTGGGGCCATCCCAATAAAGAGACCATACGGGGGCTACAAGGAGCATACAGAGTCTGCTGGGAACTGTTGGGCCTGCTACGGTGCCTCGCACTTACCTCTCACCACAACCTGCTGTGGGCACTGCACGTGGAGCTAGGGAATTCCGTGTTTGCCCTTTTTAGGTCTCTATTTTGATTTGGCCACATTCTTCTATATTGTTCTCTTCCTCCCTTTTGGAATAAGACTTTTTTTACCCTGTGCCATTGTACAGTAGAAGTATTTAATCTTTTTTTACATTTACAGGAGGTTACAGCTAAAAGTTTGCCTTAAATTTCGGAGAATACTTTGAACTTAGACTTCTCAGGTATGTTGGAACTTTTAGGTTATTGGTGACTTTTACAAATGGGCTAAATGTGTAATTTTGCATAATAAGATGAACATGAGTCTTTGGGGGTGGGGACAGAATATTATGGTTTAGGTCTAAAATTTTCCTCCCATAGTGTTGTATTTGGAAGGTGATTGGAACTTTTCTTTTCTTTGATGGGGCAGCTTTTATTACTGATTCAAACTCTTCAATTGTTTTTGGTCTGAGTTTTCTATTTCCTCCTGGTTCATCTTGCTAAACTGAATGTGTCTAGGAATTTATCCATCTCTTGCTATCAATTTGGTGTAATGTAATTGTTTATACAAGTTTGGCTTTCTGTGGTACCAGTTATAATGTTTCTTCCTTCCTTTCTGAACTCATTTGCTTGGCTCTTTTTCTAGTTAATCTAGGTGCTGGTTGATCTGTCTTACTTATTTTTTCAAAACAAACAGATTTTATTGCTTTGGCTGTGTTTTCATTGGTTAACTGTATATTTAATTTGTTAATTTTTCTAGTTCTTTGTGGTATATGGTGGCTGTGCTGATTTTGTCAACTTGATTGACCTGAGAGCCATCCCGTAGATTGGTAATCTGCATTTGTGGGTGTGACTGAATGGGTGGTGGAGGTGTAACCTTGGTTTATGTCTGGACTTTATTTATTTATAT
>NW_004524736.1:130547-131536 GCF_000260255.1 Octodon degus | reverse complement strand
AGGATATTCCTTTGTCATTTAAATATTGTAGGTTCGTGAATTCAGCAAAATAATCCAATATGGGACTTTTCTCTTACTAGTGTTTTTGATATATCCCATTAGTTATGACTTGTTAGAATTTTTTTTTTGGTTAATGTCAAAATATTTTAAGGTTTCCCTTCCCTTCCCTTCTAATTTCTCTACTGACTCCTTGGTTGTTTGGGGGGATATTGTTTAATTTGCATGTAGTTGTGAACTTTCCAGAATTCTTCTTGTTATTAATTTCTCACTGAAAGATAACTAATATCATCTTAGACTTCTTAAATTTTCTATGACTTATTTTGTACCCTTGCATATTTTATCGAATATGGACAAAGTTGCATGTACATGTGAAAAGAATGTGCAATCTACTGCTGCTGGGTCCAGTGTTCCATAAATGTCTATTGGGTCCGTTATATATAAAATGTAGTACAAGCCCAAAGTGTCTTTATTTACTTTCTACTGGATGATTTTTCCAATTGTTGAAAGTGAATGATTGAAGATTCCTATTATTATAAAATTACTATCTCTCCTCTCAGTTTATTTACTGATTGCTTTATATATATAAGTGCTATGATGACAGTGGCATGTGTATAACAATTATTATGTACATTTGGTGAATTAATCCCTTTAATACAAGAACCTTAACTCCTTCCTTTTTATAATTTTTGATTTAAATTTATTTTTGACTGGTGTGAGTGTAGCTACCTCTGCTCTCTTTTAAGTTTCTATTTACATTAAATATCTTTTTATACTCCCCAATTTTCATTCTATGTGATCTTTAGTAGTAAAGTAAATCTTTTTTATACCATATGGTTGGGTCAACTTTGTATGGTGTACACTCATTCATTCTTTGGTTTCCAGGTAAGGGCTTGCTACTGTCATCTTGTAATTTGTTCTCTGATTGCTTTGTAGTCTACTTTTTCTTTCTACTCTTGTAATCTTCCTTTGTGGTTAGGTGGTTTTCCATG
>NW_004524736.1:126083-130372 GCF_000260255.1 Octodon degus | reverse complement strand
CATCAGGCCAACCCCTGAATATTTTCTTTTTATGTTGTATGCAACTACTATAGATATTTGCTTTACAATTTCAATGAAAATTAAAGCATACTATCCTTAAGGTAATAGCAACATAGCTTTAATTATGTAAAAATGCTCTATATTTTAACTCTTATTCCCTTTTATGAGTTTGGTTTCAAAATTTACTTTTATATTCCCTTTTGTAATGTGAATTCTGTATCAATTTGTTATACTAAATTATTTAATGTAATTTTGTCTTTTAGCCTTCACAGTAGGGATAACATTGTTTTACATACAATACAACCCTTACTGTATTAGAGGATTCTGATGACTACATATTGCTCATACAACTAAAATATTTACTTTCTTTTATTTTTATTACCTAGCACCCTTTGTATCAATTTAAAGATTTTCCTTTAATTATACCTGCAAAAATTAGGATAGTGTTTGTAAGCTTCATAGCCTCATTTTGAAATAACAGTTTTATCAGTCAAAGTTTTCTTGGTTGGTAGGTTTGGCACCTTGAATAGATGTTTTTCCTTTCCTTAGATATGGGAAATTTTCAGCAGCTATTTTATGTGGTTGCTAGAGCCTTTTCTTTAGCTTCTTTAATTCCTGTTATGCAAACATCAGTGTACTTGATTATATGCCATAGCCGCCTTAGATTTTTACTCTTCTCATTCTCTTTTCTTTTTGATCTTCTGAACAGAACACTGGAATGTCTTATCTCTAGGCTCACTGACTCTTATTTTCAGTTTATTATATTCTTTGTATCCAGGATTTCTTTTTCTTAGTTGTTTCTATTTTTGGCTTTTCATGCTCATGAATTGTTTTCAAAATTTCAATTAAATTTCATCCATCTTTTGGAGCTTCTTGAACTTAGTTTAAAAGATATTTCTGATTTTTTGCCAGTAATTTCATAGATTCTCTTTTCCTCTGATTTCCTCTGATTGCCAGTAATTTCATAGATTCTCTTTTCCTCTTTTCCTCAGGGCCCACTGAGGCTTCATCATTTTTAATTTTTATTTTATTTTTGATAGTGTCATAATTGTCAGAGTTTTTATAATTCTGTTTCCTCACATTAATGAGTGCACATTTGAAAAGACAAACACATCTTCTGGAAATTTCAGGAACTCTTTAGTGTTGATAAAATGTCATTATATACTATAATCTCAGATTATGGTTAGGCCAACATATAGCAGACCTGGAAGGGCAGGCACTGAGTTCTCTACTTTCTTCATATGCTCTGAGGGTTGACTTCACTGATGGTTGTTCTGCCTGACTTGATGAGATTACTAGACACACAGCTGATCTGAGGTCATCCTCACGGAATGTTTTCTTTGGTTATTTCAGTGTGTCTCAAGTTGTCTTCTTTTGTTGGATGATATTACAGATCTGTAATTTGAAAGGATGATGTATTGAGCTCTAAGGTTGCTTAAAGGTTGTCACCTGTCACAAGGAAGGCAAGGCTAGCATTGTGCTCCATATGTACGGGGTTTATACTTGCCTGCTGGCCTAGGGAAGTCTTAAGCAGAGTGTCAAACGTGGGCTGAGCTGTTGCTCAGCAGAGGGGTTGTGCAGGCCCGGATGGTTCTCCTGCTGGCAACTGCTCAGCTGTAGACACCTGTCAGCCTAGGGAAGGCTCAATGGAAATGCAAGATCTGTTATGGGAAGCAAGCAAGGTATTTAGCACACTGTTGTCCATGACACTTGAAGTATTGTATTTCTACCTAGTCTGTTTGGTATGAAGCCTCAACTGGCATAAATGTAGAACAATAGTGAATATCTGAATTGATTTCATTTTGAGCCATACCCACATTCTCTGTCCCAAACTATCCTCAAGGGGTCTAACCTTGCTACACTCCCAGTGTGTCCTGTGGAATAAGATAGGAGGGAACTTCTTGTGCAAGGCATCAGAGCGGTGCAAAAACTGAGTATCTGCCTACAGTTTTTTGTAGAGTTAGGAGAACTTTCCATGTGTAATTCTGTGCTAGCTTGGGCTGCTAAAGCCAGAGGCAACTGCTCCTCCTGTATTTCAAACATAATGTTTCTCAGTTCTTTATTTAGACTTTTTCATTTATTTATTATTTGGTACAGGGTCTCACTATACAGCTCAGACTTGTAGTAATCTCCTGTCTCAGCCTCCCCAGTACTGGGATTATAAATGTGCACCATCATGTCTGATTTTGGTGGCTGGCACAGCGAAGGGCCCACATGGAATGTGATACAGGGAACCCAGGTCCTTGTGCTTGCCAAGCATGTGCTTAGGTCACCCAGCTATCTCTCTAGCCCTGTTTTTCAGTTCTGCAGTCAATGAAGTGGTCTGAGCCTCACTCCTGAATTATAGTATATTCATGAAGATTTTTAGCCTATGGATGGTTGCTAATTGCATTTCTGTTTTATGGTAAGTGTAGATGGATAAATGCTATTCTGCTATTGTTATGGTTTGTGTCTAGTTGTCTCGCTCCCCTCACCAAAGAAAAGCCTCATGCAGTCAAGGGGCAGACTTCTAGAGTTTGGGATTAACTCATGATCCACTGGGATTATGGGTGTGAATGTTGCTGGGATTATGGGTGTGAGTACTATACCCAGCCTGGGGCAGACAGCCTGAATGCAATGTAAGGGAGACAGACACGCTCTCTGTTGCCCTTGTTGCTGCTCCTCTTCACTTGCTCTTGCTCTTTGCCTCTTCCATGCAAGGTTGCTCTCTGCCATGTGCCACTCTACCTTGGAGCCAGCTGAGTATGGACTGAAACCTGCACTGATTGTGGGCTAAATAAATCTTTCCTTCCTTTATTTTGTGTGTTGGATATTTGTCCCAGCAATGACAGAAAAGTAACTGAGACAGCTATCTTGCTCATGTCACCCTCTAGAGCTCTTTGCATTTGACCTTAGTATAATATTCCCCCTTGAAATATGTGCTCCTTTCTAGTGCTGATACTAGTATTACATATCATAAATTCTTGTTTTCTTCAAGTATGTCTCTTCTTTGCAATTAAATCTAATAGTTTCCCATCACTCAATCTCTGTCTGGTCTTGCTTTCAGCTTTTACATATTTTCTTTTTATTTTTCCTTATGTTCATAGTTTAAATTTTCACCTTTATGGTGATTGCCCACAAATCTCTAGCTTCAGAATGAGTGTGCCTTTGAGGCTCAGCTTAGCTTCTCAGTTTGGGAGTATCTCTGTACAAACGTTCAAGGGAGCTTTTCTTTTTGCCTGCCTCACACTGAATTGATCTAAATTGTATTTGCCGTCAGTCCTCACGCTTTGCACATCCTCTGATTCCATTCAACAGAAAAGAAATTCCACAATTAAAACATGGAGAACTGAAAATCAAGTCATTGCTGTCACCCACTCTTTACTTTAAAAAGTAGAAAAAGTACTTTATTATAAAGTAGGTAATCAAATGCCACAATAAAGGTGAAAAGCATAAAAATCTCACCTTTTATTGTTTTAGGAAATAGCGTTTGAAAATTAACTAGAAACATCATGAGTAACTGGGGCATTTGACCTCTTGAATGGATGAATCTAAGACTTTAAATTCAAATTAGTGGTTAGGGTAATGCAAGATACAATAATTCAGACTTTTCAGTTTTAGATTCACCTTATTTCTGAACACCTCACTTGGGCAGATGACAGACAACTCACTTTCAAAGAGCAATAATTTATACATTTTTTATCTTAGGATCCCTTTTTATTCTACAAAAATTCTTCAGAATCTCAGTGAACTTTTGATCACATGGGTTACACTTTCTCATATTTAGAATATAAGGAATTAAAATTAAATTTTAAACATTTATCTTTAAAATAATTTAGAAATAATAATCCTACTAGATGTTAACACAAATAATATATTTTTGTGGAACGATTTTATTCCTTAAGACAAAATGAAGCAAAAAACTCATTACAGGAGTGTCATTTTATTGCATATTTTTTGCAAATATCACAATGTGTGGTTTAATAGGAACTGCATTCTGATATCTTCCTTTGTATTCATTTGGTTGCAATGTTACCTGTCATATAAACTGTGGGTATTTCAACTCTCTACTTGTAAGAAATGACTGGAAATGGTGAGTAATGCTTCAACATTAAAAGAAAATAGCTTTGAGCTTTCTGACCCCTGAAAGTATCTAGGAAATTTCTAGGATCATGAATACTAACCTTGAAATCTACAAATATACTAGAACATTCAGTTCTTTCAAAGGTCCATTGACTTCTTGTTCTTTGGTAATTAGTGACTGTATTAGAAAATAATCACCTATTAATTGTTAGCTCATATTTTCTTCA
>NW_004524736.1:117412-125643 GCF_000260255.1 Octodon degus | reverse complement strand
GAGAGAGAGAGAGAGAGAGAATATGACTATGATGTTGAATATTTTACAGATTTCATAATAGGAACCATGATCTTGTAGGCAGCTGAATCACATTAAAATATTATAAGCAGTCAGACACTGCTAGACTCTCAAAGAGACAATATGGAAGACAAAGTGACTTTGTAACTTTGCAAGAGATAGACACTCCCTGCTATGGGCCAGTCCTCAAGAAAAAAGAGAAAACAAATGTAGTCATATATTTCTCTAGGAATGAATACCAGAGATTGAAATTCTAAATAGTTCTCAATCATCTTGAAAGAGCCCAAATAAATCATTAATGCAACCTCCAACATAAGGATACCCTGTTCTGTATTCCTGCCCACTTGCTACATGACTTGTTTCCTCACTTGTACTGGTTTTAATCAATTTTACTTGAGCAATGGTGCTTGTAATCTCATTGATTGACCACAGTTTTGTCCCACCTCATGCCCATCTAAGTGAGTTCTCGTGGTCTCCACCATCTTAGACCCACCTCACCACATGGTTTTCCTCTTTAAAAGTCCCTGGAAGAGACAGCTTTCCAGGGACCTCCCTCTCTGGACCCCTTTCTGTTCCTTTCTCATACAGAAGCTTTCTTTTCCCAAAAAATATATTCTACTTATAACCTCTGTTTGTTCCTAAAATTCATTCTTTGATTTTAGAGAATATAAACTCATCCCAAGTGCCTTTCAGGTGAGGAGTTTCATTTTTCCCCTATATCATTTGGAGGTCCCACTGAGATCATTGGATAGAGGTATGATTCTGCTTCTCTTTCATAGATTCTGGATTGGGAATTGCATAGGTAACAAATTTTTATGCTTCAAATGTTGTCCATTTCTCATAGTTGTTCATGGTGTGACTCATACAGTTTTGTCACATAGAGTTTGGTTAAAATTGCTTGCAATTGCTTATGCTTTGTCTTTTATAGTTTTGTTAAACTGTTGGTCAAAATGTTGTTGGCAAATCTAAGTTAAAATATGAAAATGTTTTAAGGTTATGATATTTCTTTAATGGGACATTTTATGACTGCTTTGTATTTGTATATGTTGCATTTGAGCTAGTTACTAAATGTACTGGTATTCCTTCCTCAACTTTAGATAATAACGTTAGAGAGAATAAAGTTAGTGGATTTTATGTAAACTTCTATAAAATGGGACTTTTAAATCTAGCTCAGGTTAGAAAATATACATGCCTGTATATGAAACATGGGATTCCTTTTGCCAATTAAATGATATTAGGTTGGCAACCATTCTTATAGACTTGGAGGACAGGTTTCACTGAGACAGATGGCTCTGATCACCCCTCTACATGCTAGAGGAAATGTCAGGCTTGCTCTGTTTCAGTTTCCTTTCTTTGACTTTACTCCTAATTTTTCTATCTCTTTGTGCTTTCCTTTTTTAGAGGCATGTAAAATTAGGAATACTTTAGAGTATTCTAACTAAGTGAAGCCCTTCGAAAATGAGCACTTGTTAATGCTAAAGACAGGGAAATCATTTTATAAAAAAGATTCATACCCTGTCTCTGGGTCAGATGAGACAAAGAGGAACTATGCCTGTCCAGGAGGACACATATAAAAGCATGTCCTGGCTTAGTGTTCTGGGCAGGTCTGCTTTGGGAGGCTAAACCTGAGACACAGTGGAGAGAACTGACTTCTGGGTGACACTAGAAAATGTTATCACCACAAGCAGCACACTTATGCCACCAAAATACGTTTAGTGTGAAGGAGGATCTCAATCATTTCTCCTAGTTCTAATTATTTAGGTGTATAAGAGATAAGTTTTGGACTTTAAAGCTTTTATTGTAAAGTAGTAGGTAATCTTGTTCAGGTTTTTAACTATCCCTTATAAAACTTGGAGAAACAGTGGTTACTCTGCCAGCTAGTAAATGCTCCTAGAGCAGGTGTCACTCTTTGAAGCAGAGGACAGATTTCCCCAGCTGTTTTTTGGTGAATCCCCATTGAAGCCTATGGCTGATGGAATGTTGACCACAGAAACTGTTGGGTTCCTTTCTGGAGGCTGATCTCTGGTTGTGTAGTTCTGTGTGCCCACAGAAACTGAGAACACCTGAGGGGTCATGGCTGGGGCTACTCTCTGGCAGACACCTAAAGGTGCTTGGTGGAAACTGGCTCTTGACCATTGAAAGATCTCCACTTACCTATTGTACTTTTCTTTCTCTCTTTCTACTAGTAGACTAGGAATTTGACCTGAACTTTTTAGTAGAACAAACTAATGAGTCATTCCTTTAATAATTGGACTGAGGCAGCTTGCAATAGTTTGCATTCCATAGTGGCTATTAGGGAAATGATTTACATCTGCACCTTACATGTTTAAGAGTAAGAAAAGGGATTTTTGTTAACCTTAAAGTGTTTTTACTAACGTGTAAAATGTGGCTGCTAGATGATAAAATGTAAGTTTCATCTGTGAGTTTCAAATTTAGATCTTGTCCAGTTGCTTAAAATGTTTACCTAGGTGATTAGATGGAAAACAAGTGTGTAGAGACTTGGCTCAGTGTGTGGGGCCAAATCCTTCCAGTCAATGTTTCCACCTATCTCTAGAAGAGACCTTTGTAGCCTGAGAAGTGCTCACTTCCAATTGACCTTTTTATGCAATGGTTATGCTTCCTTTTGTAGACATTCCTGTGACTGGACCAACTGTGACTTACACTTACAAATATTCAATAAGAGAAAGTAAAGGAGAGATATTCAGGAGATAGGAATTGTGCACCAGTTCGAGGGTGGATAGGCTGGTGGGATCTTGTCTCCCTTCTTTCCAAAATGAGCATCCACCTGCTCTGGAGAGGGCTACTCAAGGGACACCTGGGTGGAGGAATCAATTAGAAAGAAAGTGGGGATGCCCAGAAAGATAGTTTCTATTGAATTCCAGGTTATCTCATAGTCAAAGTCTCTTACTCTTTTAGGGTGCTGCATTAGACACTGGAAGACGTTTGATCATTATACACTGAAAAAGAGCCATTCATTTTTCCGCACATTTCCATGGCCTATGTACCCCATAAAGGCAAAATAAAATGCAGAGGAAGTATCAATCTTGATGCTATTTTACAACTAAAAACATGTTGTAAAAAAAAGAAAGTGGTAAAATATGTCTTATGTTCAGATTTGGTTTGCATTAAAAAAGTCATTGTTATCTAGTTTTGAAATGTAGATGTGAGCTACAGGAGAACCAGCCAGTTCTGATGCCTGAGGCATTCACTATCCCAGAGCTTAAGGCTGCTCCTCCCTAAACTTTAGAGCCTAAGGACAAGACAGTGTCAATCACAGCCTCACCCACCATTACTGAAAGTAAGGTTTTCCCTATTTGTCTTTCTAGTCTAGAGGGTGGAGCTTCTAGAGTAGCTGCAATCCAGGCCTCTACAAGGCTACACCCATCCTTAGCTAAGTTTTAGCAAACTCCTCAAGAACAATATCCTTTACTAGAGTTCATGTTCCTTTTTCTCTTTGACCTAAAACAAATAAGTCAGAACTTAGAAAGTCTTTAGATAACCCTGATAAGTGCATTGATGTCTTTATAGAGGATTTACTCAGACTTATAACTAGATTGGAAAGATATAATGCTACTCTTAAATCAAATTTTGACTTCTAATGAAAGTCAGGCAGGATTACAAGCTGCCATTTCATTTGGTGATAAATGATGATATTGTTAATTTTAAATAGCCAAAAGATAGACAGTGATTGAAACTACCTGTTCCTACTGGAGCCCAAATAATCAAACTTCTGCTGGCCTAATAGCCACACAGGAGACTAAAAAAGACATTTTATAGAGTGTATTCTTGAACATCTAAAAAGAACTAAAACCAAGCCTTCTAGTTATTTTGAATTTTACTTATTTTCCAGGAGAAAGATGAACACCCCTCTGATTTCTTAGAATGTTTAATAGAGGAACTGGTAAGGAGAAGATGACTCTTACAAATAAATTCATTCCTCAGTCAGCTCCAGATATTAAAAAAAGAGCTACAAAAGATAGCTTTTGCTCTAGATAACTTAATACTGTAGTAAAAACTGC
This sequence comes from Octodon degus, assembly GCF_000260255.1. Taxonomy (NCBI): domain Eukaryota; kingdom Metazoa; phylum Chordata; class Mammalia; order Rodentia; family Octodontidae; genus Octodon; species Octodon degus. Next base: position 121,606 of record NW_004524736.1, on the reverse strand, counting down.
TTCTTTAGTGTCCTATAATCAGAACTGGGAGAAAACCAGGGAGAGAAAGAAAAGAGATCAAAAATGGCTGCCTTTATTACAGCCTCAAAGCAGACCCTAAGTCTGATTCTCTGGGCTCCAAGAAGCACTCAACAACAATGAAGTTCATCTGCTGATGAAGTTCACCTGTTGCTGTTGTCAAAAATCAGGCCAGCCTACGAGAGATTGCTTTAAGAGGCCCACAAGCCATGCCCTGACTGTCAAGGCAACTACTAAAGGGATCTAAAGGCCAGTGGGTTACAATTGCTATGCCTCAAAAGTTTTTTTTTTTTTTCTTTCTTCTTTTAAGGAAGGGTCTACAGGGTGTTCAGGGTCTGATTACTAGATACAACTCATAGTGAGCTGCCTGTTTACAGCCTCTTAAGAGCTGGGATTACAGGTGAGTGCCACCAGGTCCAGTCTCAATTGCTGTCTCACTGTGCCCTGGGGGCAGGGCTGGCCTGGGGATTGAACCTCCCGCCCCTCTCAAAAGGTTTATGAATTTACCTGTTAGTTCAAATGCTTATGCTTTGATTATATATGTTCTAATCTCTCAGAAAAATTTGTTCTTTCCTGGAAGATACCAAAATCCAGGCAATCATGCAGGTAAAAACCTACAAAAATATGTTAGATTAAGATTCTTTTTACTGGGATGCACCATATTTTGTCTATAGAGACACATATTAAGGCCTTAACTAATTGTCCACCTCATACAGCCCAGGGGAGCTGAGTCTTCTCGAGGTTTCCTGCCCTATTACAAGAGAAGTTGCTCTCATGTTCCTTGAGCAGGGCTACCTGCTGGAGGTCTTAAAACTAAAATGTTATACCTCGCTCAGTGGGCCCCAGGGATCTGACACATGTGCAGAAGTTAGAAGGGTTTTTAGGGATAAATTTGTCTCAGTTGATAACAATTGCTCAGACAGTGCTTCATGGTAGAAAGGCAGATTGATAAGATCATAGATGTTTGCCTCTCAGCCCAAGGGAACCATGTTAACTGCCAATATAAGGAAAAAGCCTGTTAAACTTTTAACAGATGTTCATACAGATGTATCAGTAATTACCCAGCCAGTGGCCTCACTTACAAACTAGAAAGCACTCAGTGTTGTCCCTAGGTCCTGTAATTAATCTGCCACCAGTAATAAGAGTAGACCAATTTATTTGAGATAATACCCAATGGCCTTGCAAGATTTAAAAAAAAAAAAGGATTAAACTTCACATTTAAGAGATTTCTGCTAATGGACCAACAAAAAATTCTAACTAGTGTTTTTATAATTTCAAATTTTAGAAGGTGATTACACTCCAGATACTTCTAATGTTTCAATACTTGTTGAAAAGATATCAAATCAATGTTAATGTAAAATGCTGAGGTCCCCTGGACTTTATATTTATCATTTTTATGGGAAGTCATTACTGTCTCCTTGGTAAAAATCATTTTGACTGTATTTATAATTATCCTGCTGATGTTATTATTTGTCCCATACAAGTTTTTTCTTTGGCTCTATTTGTTCCAGACTTAAAGCTGCTCTGCCTACCCAAGATAAAAATGTCTGGTGTTTATTGAGGGCCTTTAGGTAGAACCTCTGCAGAGTATCTCTGACTGCCAGTCCACAACTGTGACCCCTTTCAGCCTGAAGAAGTCAGAGTGCCATTGCTCATGGTTCCCTCATGGCAGTTCAGATTATTTCTTCAGAGGGGGGAATGTTGTAGGCAGCTGAATTAGATAAAAATATTATAGGCAATCAGACAGGGCTAGGCCCTCAAAGAGACAACATGGAGGACAATGTGACTTTGTAACATTGCAAGAGACAGATACTCCATGCTGTGGGCCAGACTTTGGGACAAAAGAGGAAACAAATGTAGCTACATATTTCTTTAGGAATGGACACCAGAGATTGATATTCTAAATAGGTATGAATCACTTTGAAAAAGCCCAAATAAATCACCAATGCAAACCCCAACAGGAAGAGACCCTGTCCTATATTCATGCCTGTTTGCTACATGACTTGTTTCCTCACTTGGTACTGGTTTTAATCAATTTTACCTGAGCAATGGTGCTTGTAATGTCATTAGCTGACCATAGCTTTGTCCCACCTCATGTTCCCATGTTCTCCACCACCTAGACTCACCACACAACATGGTTTTCCTCTTTAAAGGTCCCTGGAAGAGACAGTTTTCTAGAGACCACCTGCTCAGTCCCCTCTTCTGTCCCTCTTTCTGACAGAAGCTTTCTTTCTCCCAATAAATATGTTCTGCTCATAACCTCCATTTGTTCCTAAAATTCATTCTTTGGTTTTAGAGAACATAAACTCATCCCAAGTGCCTTTTAGGTCAATAGTTTCATTTTTTCCCCTATGTCATTTGGAGGTCCCTGTGTTAATCTCATTCAAAGAAACTATAGAACTGAAAAGGGCTGCACAATGCCAATAATTTTTATTGCGTTGTAACAAGATACTTCTGAGTTTGCATGAGTTTAACATTTTCTTCACCACAAATTTGCAACTCAAGGTAATGAGATATACTACCTTCATAAAATAATACTGTATTCATACTACAGTTTTCAATAGAACTAGAGTAAGTAGCAAATGATTGTGGTTTTTCATCTCCCCTAAGTTTCAGTCAGACCAAAGCACTTAAGGTTCACAAACGAAAAGTCTATTTCTAATCAAATGGACCCTTTAGATGTTTTAAGGACTTCATGTTAATTCCATGCATTTGACATGATGAAATATAATATTTAATTTGAGTAAAATATTATTTCTACCAATTTTAAAGAAGTTTCTTTTGATTCCCATTGTTACTTGAGATTTAGCCCCAGTTTTTTTGCTGTTGCTGTATTCTTTACTAAACAAAGTAGAGAAGTCAGGCATGACCTTCTTGCAGATACTTTGCCCAGTCCACTGCACTCTCCTCCTGTACTGGTTTTACTTGGCTACTTTTATACTAGTGCCTTGTAAGAGCTGTTCTTCCCAACAAAGGGGGACATTTTTCTTGGAAGTGTGGCTCTACATATCAATAAACATAAGAAGATTTGACTTCTATGTATGGATAGCTCACTTAATCCCCCAATAATACCTTGTTTTTTTCATGAATATAGTTTGAATGGGACTTGAATATAGTGGATGTATTCCAATGCTTGTTCATATACTCAAGGAATAAATATGAGATAGACAATCTCATTTCACTCTGTGGGACTCATACAAAGTGGTGTACTTGTATATTGATTATCCTTGACTTTAAAGGAGATTTCTGCTTTTCTATGATTTGGAATACACTCTTCTTTACAAGCTAAAATCTTAATGGTTGAGATTTGACAGTCAAATGTTCTTCCATGATAATTTTATATAAATAATATTTTATTCATCATCTTTAAAGACTAATAAGCCCTCTAAGATACTATGACTCTCCTAAGATCATTTCAGAGACAGTTGTATGTCTGAAAAATTTCAATTCAAGTCTTTTTGTATCTGTTCTCAAAACTAAACAATTTTACTGTGATATTAACATCTGAAAATGAATATATAAATCTTTATTCCCATAATTTTATTGATAAACAAATAGCAATGAGATAGTTTCAAATCAAGTCGGTAGGACAGTTTCAATAATTAACATACTGTATACATTCTTCCTAGTGGTTAATTGCTATACAAGAACCATTCTATTCATTAAGAGAATGTAACTATATATCTATCAAAACCACTTTGAATAAATAGATACAATCGTCTGTATAGCCTTTTTTTGTTAAGTTCCGTTATTTGAATATTATAGGTGTGTAAACTCAGGAAAATATTCTAAAAGAGTCCAGTAGCCCATAATAGTATTGGGTCTTCTGCTTGACTGGCAATGTCAGAAATTGTTGACCTCAGTTCCCCACAGCTCAAAATAACAGCATGGCTTTATTTCTTATATTTCATTTTTATACTTTTCTGCTGGATAGCCAAAACCAAGGTAAAGCAGGACCTATGCAACAAGAGTTATAGCTTTTGGGTCTGATAAGATCAGTGAAATCCCCTCATGATTTATCCCGAAATCCTGCACCTCAGATTGTAGAACCTTTGTCAGTGTCAGCCATGTGGATGAGTCACGGCCATTGCTTAGCCAATGTGCTCTCTGTGAAAGCCTGAGAGAATGTTTTCTCCCCGTGTAACTCTCCTTAGGCACACTCTACATCATCGATCA
>NW_004524736.1:102525-114483 GCF_000260255.1 Octodon degus | reverse complement strand
TCTAATGGCTGTAGCTAATGATTCCAGAACTATATTGAATAGGAGTGGTGATAGAGGACATCCTTGTCTTGTACCAGATCTAAGAGCAAAAGATTTTAGTTTTTCCCTATTTGGGATTATGTTAGCTGTTGGGTTTTCATAAATGGCTTTTACCAGATTGAAGTAGAGGCCATCTATTCCAATTTTCTGTAGGACTTTGAACATGAATAAGTGTTGGACTTTGTCAGAAGCTTTTCCTGCATCAATGGAGATGATCATGTGGTTTTTAGTTTTCGCTCTATTGATATAGTGTATTACATTTATAGATTTTCGAACACTGAACCATCCTTGAATATATAAATCTTAAAAAAAAACTACTTTCACTCTTAAATATTCTTGAGTTTTTATTGTAATATTCTGAAATTAGAAATCAGTATAAGAAAATTCCTAAATTGGGAAAATCTGTATCTCAAATATATTTAAACAAATGAAATAAAGGGGCCAGGGTGATGGCTCAGTAGAATAAGCACTTCCTTGGGAAGCGCAAGGGCCTGAGTTCAATCCCCAGATCAATAAATAAATAAATAAAACAAAATTAATTTGATTTAGTTCATCTAAAGGTGTTTTTTAATGAAGCATAAGCCTAGAGGAAATGTCTTAAAGAATCTGGGAATTTCTTTCAACATAACTGATTAGATTATTTTGTTTTTTGTTTATTTATTTATTTTTGGGAATTGAACTCCAGACCTTGTACTTGCCAGGTAAGTGCTTATTCTACTGCGCTATCTTCCTAGCCTCTGAGTAGATTATTTTATGACTTTCACTGATGTGTAATTTTTTGTAGCATTATGTTAAAGTATAATTAATTTACAGTGATATCTAGGGAAGAAATTAAAATAAAAGAAATACAAATGAATCATAACTTTTATAATGAATAAGGGAAAAAATAAATTAAATATTAAGTTAATAGGAAATAAGAATTCTAAATATCAATCAATAAATAAACATCTCATGGGCCATGGATAACTTGTATAATTATCTTAATCTAAAAATTAATCAACTTAAAATTCTAAGCAGAAAATAATTTTTGACATAAAAATCTTCATGCTTTTTCAAAGGGATAAACAACAGAATACATGTTCAGAGAATAAGTCTTGTAAAATAAAATCCTTCAAGTCAGGTTAATGGATAGATTAAAATTGATGCTATTAATCCTGGAGGGAAGGAGTATGGTTTAACAGACCTAATGTGGAACACTGCTGATTAAAATTATGTTCATTCACTTGAATATAATAGTTTGGAGAGTCTTCCTACATGGAAATAGATTAATTTTGCTTTTAAATTACAATTCCAGAATCTCATCAAGTCGTTCAGTCAGTATATGAAAAAAATCTTAATTCTGCTTACTTTTAAATCCTCAAACAATATATAACTCAATTTCATTTTCCTTAACTTACTCTCTCATGATTTCTTTAATATTGATTCAATTTCTCTTTATTATGTTTTATGAATAATAAGAAAGGATTTTTTGTATTTGCTATTAATTCTTTGCTACAGGTAATTATTTCTTGTGCAATGTTAGTTATCAAGAAATATCAGCTATATGGGCTACTTATACATCTCGTGAAGAGTTGATATCCCAAGTATATAGGAAACTCCAACAACTCAATAATAAAATAATTAGCAACCTGATTTAGAATATGCATGAAGGACCTGACCAGATATTTCTCAAGGAAAGATATACAAATGACTAGCAGCTGCAGCAAACAATGCTCAACTCTATGAATCATTCAAAAACTCCCAATTAAGCCACAGTGAAATATTTCCTTACAACTTGTCAAAATGGCTTTTATCAACAGGATAAAAGATGAGTTCTGGCAATAAGGTAATTTTCAACAACATGTATGATCCAAGAGTACATTATATTAAGTAATATAAGACTGGCAAAGAAAGACCAGTACCCCACATATCGTGAACCTAAAAATAAATTGAACTCGAAGAAGCAAAATGGAATGGTAGCTATGAGTGGCTGCATACTGGCCAACTGGAAAAGTGTATATTTCACAATACAATATTTCAGTTAGATAGACAGAAGCAGATGATTTCTTTTGTATAGTATGAAGACAACATTAAGTGTATTATATTTTTGAAAATCATTCTGTGTTCTTACCAAAAAATGCTGTGTGATGTATTATATATGTTAATCAATTTGATTTAGCTATGCCATAATGTCTATAAATTTCATTTATAGTAAATCTATATGATCTTTATCATCCTAATAAATAATTGAAAAATTTAAAAAAATATTTTCAAAATAGAAATATATTTTTCTTGATCAAAAAACAAATTTCTTAAACAATGCTAGTAATCTCTAACACTTCCAACAACATATTTATCCAAATTTGAAAATAAAACACAAGGCTTTATGCAGTTTACTCTGAAGCCATGATTTTCTTAATTGTTAAACTTAGATTTGTGAAACTCAGACAAAGATCAACCTAAAACTATTGTCTATAGACACAACTCATCTTTTTAAATTGCTTCAATCAGATCCATTACAGAACAAAAATTCAATGTAGTATAATGTGTTGGACTTACTTGTTTTGTCTTTCTAATCTCTTTCATTCAGGAATAATTCTTTGGTGTCTTTCCCTTCTTTTCATGATTTTGACATTTTTTTTTTTTTTAAATTACAGTCCAGTTGTTTTGTTTCTTCTCTCAACTTGGTTTTAGCTAACATTCTATAATAAGGTACAGATTGTGTATTTTTAGGTAAAATGTCACAGACGTGAAACTAGGTCCTTCCCCTCACACTTTTATCAGGTGGCACAAAATATCATCACGGGTTGATATTACAACTGGTGGTTGTAATTTAGTGTTTTATCCATCATGTTTTTCCATCGGAAAACCACTTCTTTTTCCTTTTTAAATATTAAACATTTGCAATACCTTTTTTTTTGCCTTTATTTTTAAATACCTTTGGAAAGCTATCTTTATACTGTGTAATACCACTTCTCATCCCAATTTTACCTACTAGTTTTAACATCTGTTGATTTCTGGGCTTGAATTATTACTGTGATGGTGCCAAATAGCAATTTTCTTGTTCCATCATTCACTCTATATTCTTAGCTGGCCCTCTAGTGTGGAAAGTTTTTTATTGATTTATGACAATGTGGAATGATACTTTAGTTGCTCTCTCTTGGAAAAATACCCATTAGGCACAAGTTAAAGGAAAAAAGATCTATTTTAACTCACACTGTACAGGTTTCAGTTCATAGCCAGCTGGCTGCAAGCCCGGATGTTATGGCAGAGGGGCAGGGCAAAGCAGGCATGTTTATACATGAAATCAGGAAGCAGAGAGGGTTCAAGGGCTGAGGAGGGATGCATATTCTTCCAGGCCACCCCCACAGTGCCCACCTCTCCCCATCAGGCTTCACCTCCCAACATCACACTCAGCTAAAAACCCATCGGTGACCTGATCTTGTGATGTGCGTCACACACCCATGAGCCAGTCATCTCCCAAAGTCCCCACCTATGAGCACAGGATGGTCTGGAAGGCACCTACATAAAAAGCATAACAACTGACAGATTCATATTTTTCTTAAGGTCTTATGTTTGACATAATTATAAAATTTCAAAACAGACTGAAAATATGAAATGTAAAATCAAACACATGGACTCAGCTGAATATCCAGGGCTAACATTATCTCATGGATAGCTAGTATTCCAAGTGGCTTTAAAATGAAGAATGTGAACCACAAAATCCTAGCATAATATTGTGAGGTTCAAAAGAACATCCTAAAATCATAATCTTCAGAATTTATATGGGTTGTTCAATTCCTGGTACTGAAAAAAAAAAAAAAAGAAATGAAAAGAATTTATATGGGTTGTCGTGATGAATAGTGTGTGTGTGTGTGTGTGTGTGTGTGTGTGTGTATGTAATGTAGCATAAAGAATATAAGCAATATTTCCAATCTTTGTCCACTAAAAGTCAGGAAACAAGTCAATGTAATACCTGTGAGCAGCCTAAGTATGAATTTTCAGTAGAAGAAGTCAAAGCTGTTAGGAGTATTAGTGACTTCAATTGTGGAGAATGAAATGTCCACATGAACTTTGGAAAACTTGCCACATGAGAAGTCTGGAAGAATTACCATGGTCATGGCAAAAGCACAAGCAGGTGGTAGGATAATGATTACCAGAAAATAGCAAAGTAGGCAGCTGAAATGTAGAGACGGGGAGGTGACCCAAAAGTAACACATCGTACTAGTGGAGGATTGGTCCTCATATAACACTTGTTCTAGAGATAAGTAGAACCCTGAAGATTCTTCATGTGAGAAACTACAATGTTCATATAGTATATAAGTTTGAGTGTTAATCAGAGTAGGATTTGAAAATGGTTGTACTATATTTCACTAGAACATATCAAATTATTTCTCAGTGCATTTATATATTGAAACTGGGTTAAGTATTTTCCCACCACACTAAATTTTATACCTTATGATTTAGGTCTGAGAGAATTGCACACTATTCATAAGGAGAGTGTAAGCAAGGCAAAAATTCATATGTTTTGGCAAATATCAGGTCTGAAAACCTCTTCCTTGTTTCAGGATGATTAAATAAAAATATCCAGAGGCTACAGCACAGCAGCTGATGGGAACATTTTCTAGAATAAGCAATGTAAGACTACAATCTGATAGCAATTTACTAAAGGACTTCAGAGACAGTCAACACTATCAGTGTTGGAAAAGGATGCATATGACATTTGTCAGCATGTGGTAATTTAATTTTACATAAACTAAAATTTAGGAAAATTAAAAATTCACTTTCAGCCAGCACATTTCAAGGGTCCTATAGTCAAATGTAGTCAGTAATTACTACATTAAGCAGAACATGGTGCATTTCTACATTTTAGAAAGTCTTAGTGGATGATAATGCTGTTTGTTTACATGAACACAACTATTTACCTGGATAAAACATTTTTGTAAGTATTGTCAGAAATCCAAAGAGCAGTTACACAATGAACAGAAGGACTGAAAGTGAAAGACATTTGAATTGGAATTTCAGAACAGAAAAACAAAGATGACAGATATACTAAAAAGTTTTCCTCACTGGAGAGAGAAAAATAAACACAACGATAAGATTTTCATGTATGTGTGAGTGTGTGTGTGTGTGTGTGTGTGTGTGTGTGTGTGTGTGTGTGTAGGTCAGTGTGCACAGACATATAGATATAAATAGGTACCCAAGAGAGCAAAGAATCAAGAAACAAATATTTTAGGTGTGTGTAAGAAAGGAAACTTAACAATTGTAAAAGGAAAATTAGAGAACTGAGAAAAGAGATCTTACCCCATTTAAGGTAAGGGGAAAGGTGGTGTAAAGGAATTGACTATATGACTTACCTGGCCAAGCTTCTGAATTAAAAGACCAATTTAAATTTCTCATTATATTGAAGGAGAAAATGAGGTTACTATAACGTGGCAGGACACTTTTGCTCACCAGCACTCCTAGTGTTCTACCTCCTTCCCTTTTAAAAATGCTTTACTGTAAGATGCTTCTGCACCCCCTCACCACAGCCCAGAGACACCTGTCATGTATGGGTCTTAACATTTTTTGTCTTCTTTCTTTTTTTCTTTCCCTCTGTCTCACCCTGCTTTTCACTCTTCCACTCTTCTCCCTCTCATTTTTCATGAACATTAGCAAAATTCTTTGTTGATTTCCCAGTCAGACGTATCAATGTAATGTTCTTCATAAGATTATTCAAAGACATAATCTAGTGTTCTAGTTACATATGAGTCAAAGCTAGGCAATGGAGGATAGAAACATTATAGTGAGCACAAAGGCAATTAAAAAATAAAAATAATTGTATTAATATACCAGCAAAATTATATGCACATATAGTTTGATGTAGTCTTGATAGTGTATATAATAGTACTATTCAAAGTTATTTTCTAAACATGTAAAAGGTTTGTATTTCTCTACATCTCTAATCCTATAATGTATTCAAAAGTTTATTAGTTTCTTTGATCTAACAAATAAATGTTTATGTCAAATGTAAACCAGTTTCTGGTGCAAAATTTACTATATTATTTCCTTTTGCTGTGGAGTTCATACATGTATATGTACAAATAACACTGTCCATATGACATTTAACAAGAACTACATAATTGAAATTTTGTAGTAGCCACACTTAAAAGGAAGGCAGGTATGTTGGCACAGTCCTACAATTGAAGCACTTTGGGAAGCTGAAGAGCAGGATCACAGGTTCAAGACAAATCTGGGAAGTGACCTAAAGAGACACTGTCTTACAAAACAAAGTTTCAGGGTTGTAACTCAGAGGGAGCCCTGTAGAGTCAATCCTCAATACCACAGAATGACAGAGAGAGATAGAGAAGGAGAGAGAGAGAGAGAGAGAGAGAGAGAGAGAGAGAGAGAGAGACAGATTTTATTAATATGTCTCAAAAATCACCTTAACATATGACATATATATTAATTGCTGAGGAAATAGCATCATATATTTTCGGTGCTAAATCATGATTGTCCCATATGAATTTTACATTTAGAGTACATCTCATCTCATTGTTGGCCACAATGCTCAGTAACCCCAAATAGGTTTTCTTGAATAAACTACAGCCAACCTGCGTTCTTGTAATTATAGTGAAAAGATCCCAGTAAACCTGCTCTACTTATGAAACACAGGTGAAAAATAAAGACTGGCTGAAGCCATTAATTCTAGCAAGTTCTCTTAGCACAAATACTCCTGTCTACTCTAATTGATGCAACTCATGTTTGCAAAGTGCACTTTATTGACATATTTTTACAATTTTCAAATGTTCTGAAAAATGTCCATACACTGAAGAAAAAGTCTATGAAAATGTCAAGCACCAATCTTGTTTCTTTAGAGTATTATCTGATTTATTTCAAATATTATCTTCAGTTTAAGGTAAGAAAAATAAAAATTATAATAATTAAAATGTCTTTTATGTTCAGAAGCTTCTTTCTTTAAACAAACTATTGTATGATTATAATTATTCTACTTCTGAAATATTGACACCTGTGCAATGTATTGTGAAATTAAATACAATATATTGACCAAAAATATTTTTTGTCTTCTAAAGATGGTAATGAATAAAAATAAAATCCTTATTTACTCATTCGTTTGAAAAAAGAAGGTGTTTTTAGCATTCTTGTTTGCTATGTGCACAACTTGCATCACAGTAGTTCATGTGACTAAACTAAGAACACTTTTATGGCTAAACCGTATCTAGAGATTTTCTTATATTGTTGGTTTCATAGTGAGATGACAAGAGGTCTGTCATCCGTCTGTCTGTCTAAAGTGAAACAGGTACGTTAATACTGAATTTACAAGTCACTAACCTGGAATTTGAGTCAGCACAGTATATACTTTTTTTTTTTTTTTTTTTTTTTTTGGAACAGGGGATTGAACTCAGGCCCTTGCGCTTGCTAGGGAAGCACTTATTCCACTGAGCCACCTCCCCGGCCCTATACTTTTCTTAAATTGATAATGATCAAGCATTTTACTTATATATACTGTAATTATGTTTATATATGTATTATATGACAGAATAAAATTCCATATATCAAGATAAAATAGAAGAGAAAATCATAACAAGAATTTGAAAAACTGTGACCATGAAACCAACTTACATAACCAGATGAAGTTACTAAAATTCATAGTTCTGTACAGTAAAATCTAGAAAGAAAATTAGTCTGTAAGTGACATAGTGATGAGATTAAATGGAGGAAAATCAGCAACATTTGTCCCAATATTAATAATAATATTAAATATTAAAGCAAACCCTCTATAAGACTGAAAAACAGCTCTCTAAAATATTCCTGTAATAGTGAAGAATAATTTAAGTAAGAACTTCAGAATAAAGGCCTTATAAATTCTTAGCCTTCTCAGTGGACTAAAGTGCCTGCTTAGGCAGAGAGCAGTAACCAGGGTTTGATCCTTGGCTGCCGTGCTGGCCCAGTCCCCGGGGTATGCTGATAAGGAAGCTGTAAACAAGAAAATCACTATGAATCTGATCTATGTAGTCAGACTCTGTACACTCTGTAGACCCTGCCATAAATTCAAAAAACATAAAAAGAAATCTAAGCCTTTTTTCTTCTTTAATCATAACTCATGATAAAATAAAAAAATTGCATTTAAGTAAGATTACACAAAATATTTAGAACTAATATAATAAAATACTAATAAAATTCATGTTCATGTTAGTGGCTTCCTAATTTTCTGGTACTTAACTGTTAATTGTAGAACAACTGACCAGTACATTTCTAACACTGTGGTATCTCTCTCAGTAAATGAGAAACTATGATTGAGTAACGATAAATGTGCTTTGGGTTCTATCCAAAGAATTTTATGATATTGAATGTACCACAAGGAACTCATTATAATCTTGTGTCACCTGTACGAAGTCAGCCTAAGGCTAGGTCATAAACCAATCACTTTTTGGACACAATTTCACACTTGTCCAGATTTTATAGTGATAAAGATCAAGTGTGCTATACTATAAGCATTTAATTAATATTTCTTTGATTAATTGAATTGCTGATTACTGTTCAGCTCCTTTACTTTTGCTCCTACTCCTTTACTGTTCCTTTTTCCATGTCCCAGAATCAACCATCTTTAATTCCTTGCACCCTGCTTTATAGAGTTGTTGCTAAATAGGGGTTTTCCTAGATTTTCAAGCTCCATCTCCCTTGTTCCTTACCCTCTCATCCAAATTCCTCTAAATATAAACCAGGAAAGGGTCTAATATAAGGCCTTAATACATGGCATTAAAATTGCACATATTTGATAATATGGTTAATATTTATTTAATATTTCAATGTAAATATTTAGTACTTCAATGAAATTATATGGTTATATTTTAAATGGTATTTCATGAGAGAAATCCAATTGTGTGAAAGAGATGTTTAAGATAACCTTCTGCATTTTATAAGGTCAGTAGACATAACCACTTAAGTGGAGAAAAAACAGGAATCCTACCACTTATCTGTCTAAGGATTTGACTCTTACCTAAAACACTGTGTAAAAGTATTTTGAAAACTATTGTACAATGCATTTTTAATATTATTTTTGTTTTTAATTCACTCGAGTGTTTGTGTGGACAATAACTCAGAATGTTGATAGGTTTGTATTGACAAATACATTAGTGCACAAATGTTTTATTTTTAAACATTCTCCAAGAAGACAAAATATAGCTTATTGCAATGAACTTCATTTAAGAATTATGACAGTTAAGCTGAATTTTCAGTTTGACTCCTTGAGAATTGCCTAAGAGATTAATGAAGAGCAGTGGTGGACATTTCTGGATGGGTCATGGGGTCATGACTTTTGATAAGATATCTAGCTAGAGGTTGTCCTTCCTTTATGGCTCTGTTTGTCTGATCTGCTTCCTGACCACTATAAGTTGTGCTGCATTCTTCTGCCAAGCTAATGACCATGGACCCAATCCTTGACTGAGATGAACTCTCCTACAGTAAGGTGTGCATGTAGTGTATTTATACTAACAATGGGAAAACTAGTACAGAAAATGTGTAACAGAGAAATGGAGTCATTACTGTAACTATATCTGATCATGTAGCTCAGAAGCCTTGGAACTAGTTTCAAGGAGTTAGAAACTTTTGGAAATGCAGGATAAAAATATTTAGGATGTTATAAATAAAGCCTAGTGCATGTTTCTGGATGGAAGTTGCAAGTGAAGATTACTGATAGGAATGTAGACAGTAAAGGCCAGGCTCAGAAAATTTTAGATGAGATGGGTGACATTATTGGGAAAGAGCAAAACTTTGTTTACATTTTTCCCATGCCTTGAGACATTATGGGAAGCTAAGATTAAGGATAGTGGGCTAATTGGTACAAAGGAAGAAATTTTGAGGTAGCCAAGTGTGTAGGTTGCGATATGGATATTTCTTGCTGCTTTTAGCCAGATAAGAATTAGGAGCAAAAAGAATGGTAAGAATACTGGAAAATCTTAAATGTTGGCCCTAAACATGCTTGTAGTGTTGGGGTCAAAGGAGACATAATGGTCAAAAAGATTTGAACCAGTTTAAAAGAAATCAAGATCTTTCGACTCTTACAAAACAGTAAAAGAGGCCTTGAAGTCATCTCAGGTATCAATAACATCCCATTGATCTTAGGTTCAAAGGTACAAAATATGAGCTTTTTGTGTGAAAAGTGATCTTTTGGGCCCCATTCTTGTGAAGGACCACATAGGATAGCCAAGTCCCCAAATACATTTCATTGTATCGCAGGCATATAGAGGGCATTGCAGTGATGGTCCAAGGAGGATCAAGCTACTGCTTTCAGTGACAGCATCCTTGGCATTGTTCGTATGATGCTGGCTTTATTGGCATGCCAAATGCAAGAGCTGTGACTTCCAGGAAGCTTTCTCGTAGATTTCAAAGGGATATCAGAAGATGAAGCAGTGTACCCCTGAATTGGATGTGTGAGGCAGTGGAATGAAGCCAAAGATACATTAGCAACCCGAAGAAACGGTGAAAATCACAAGCATGGAATGTCGCCGGAGGAAAGCTAAAGTGAGCAGAGCCAGCACAGAAAGAAATCAGATGATTGGCAACCAGTAAAGCCACAGGAATGTGGCTTCCAAAGCCCTCTGCAACAGGCTTATTAAAGCTCTAGGCTGGACATGGAGCCACAGAAACTAGGTTTCTGTCTTGTTTTGACTTAACTTTTTTCTATTGCCTTATTCCTCCATTTTAGAATGTGTATTTCTATCTTGCTGCATTTCATTTGGGGATTAAGTAACTTACTGTTTAAATTTTATAGAGGTTTTAAAGCTAAGATCTGGCCTTCAGTCTCAGAGGAGACTTTGTATCTGGACTTTTGAAAAGTGCTTATAGCTATAAAGAGTTTGGAGAAAGGAATTATTGCACTTTCTTGTTTAAAGAGAATAGTTTTATTGTGTTGGAAACAATTATGACCTTGTGCTTGTTGGAAGCCACTAAAGCTGGAAACTGGTCTCATGTGTGAGAGCAAGATGAGGCCTCAGTGCCTACGGGAGTCAAGCCACCTCAGTCCTGAGAAAAGCACCCTTCTGGGTACTGTCAGATTAGTCACTAGATTAGTCACCTTGTGTCTCATGATACTAACTTTGCAAAGATACAAATAAATGCCCCTCCTGTTGTTCCCTAGGTCGTTTTGCCAAGCAGACTATGGGCCACTACCTTGTCTATCTTTTTGCCATTCTTGCTGCTATTTCTTCCCAGGTATACTAAGAGAGATCACAGGGTCCTACATGTGTTAATTTGGAGATTGAGTATAGTTCAAAGAGTATGTTTGGGTGCCATGTTAACAAGGGATGGAACGTGATAACACAGATTCTCAACATGTTTAACCCAACAGCTACCTAGCAGATTAGAAAAGCACATTGTAGAGCTTTTAGGGAAGCATGCCTCTGCATACTGTAGGTGGCTCCCTTCCCTTCCAGCACTGTTCCCTTTTTCTGCTTCACAGCCACCAGCTGCTCTATGGTCTGAGCAGCCTTCATTTATCAAGAACTCTCGCCATAGAGCCAATGAGCTCTGGGTTGAATCTTCTGTAGACATAAATAAATTAAGCCTTTCTTCTTTTAAGTTGTGAGTGTTAGGTATTCACACTAGCAATGGGAAAGGTAGCTAATATAGAAACATTAAATTCATTTCTGGATAAATTTAGCATTCATTTAAATTACTTAAAAAAGCAGTTTGTTTTCACTAGGAGTGGGTTGATTTTTCCAAAATAAAACATTAAAATTCTTTATAAAATGTCCCGAACCAGCGGGTCAGTCAACGAAGGTCACCTGGGGGAGGAGCGGGGAATTGAAGAGGGGACAAAGGACAGGAGACGTGAGAAATGGAGGCAAGACAAAGATTCTGATCAAGCCTCGTTTATTTAGGGGAGGTTCTGGGTATATATAGGGGGTGATGGAATGAGGAAGTCTCGGCTCTTGGGGG
>NW_004524736.1:101408-102425 GCF_000260255.1 Octodon degus | reverse complement strand
CTTGACTTATTCATGTTTCCTAGCTCTTCTCCTTTTCCTCTCTTGATTAGTTAGTCCTTGAGATCCTGCTTTCCTTTTACTTGTATTATACCTTTCTATTTTTATTTCTTCTTTTGGGTTCTTATACTAGGGAGACTATACGATATTTACACATGTGTGTCTGGTTTATTTCACTTACAAGTATATGTTCAAGTGGCATCCACTTCAATATAAAGGCTTTGAGTTTATCATTCTTCATAGCTGAATAATCCTCCATTGTGTAAAAATACCACATCTTTTTCAACCATTCCTCAAGTGATGGGCATTTTGGGTGATTCCAAGATTTAGCTATTGCAAATTGTGCTGCTATAAACATAGGAACACATATATCACTATGATATGATGTTTTCAGATCCTCTGGGAAAATTCCCAGTAGAGGAATAGATGGTTTAAATGGGATTTCCAGTCCAACTTTTCTAAGGAGTCTCCATACTGATTTCCATAATGGTTGCACCAATCTATGTTCCCACCAGCAGTGGAGAAGTGTTCCTTCTTCCCCACAGCCTCTCCAACATTTGTCATTGGGTGATTTCTTTATGATAGTCATTCTTTCTGGGGTGAGATGATATCTCAATGTTGTTTTAATTTGCATTTCAAGGATGGCTAGGAATGTGGAGCATTTTTCATATATTTATTTGTTTCTTTAATTTCTTCCTCTGAGAAGCATGTGTTCATCTCAGATGCTCATTTCTGGTTTGGGTCTTTAAATTTTGGGGCCTTAGTGTTTTTTAGTTCTTTATAGATTCTAGAGAGCAGACCTTTGTCTGAGTACTTATTTGTCATGATTTTTTTCTAAATTTGTGGGTTGCCTTCTCACTTTGTTGGTAATTTCTTTTGACATGAAAAAAACTTCTCAGTAAGAGCAGGTCCCAGTTGTTAATTCTTTCAACTGTTTCCTGTGCGATTTGATTTCTGTCCATGAAATCTTTGCCTACCCCTATGTCTTCAAGAGTTCCACTTTCTCTTCCAGGAGATTTA
>NW_004524736.1:91879-99830 GCF_000260255.1 Octodon degus | reverse complement strand
CAGGGAATGGGCAAGGTGAGAAGGGCCATAAACTTGACTCAGCAGGGGAATAGAATGGATAACGCTTAATGGCCTCCAACAATAAAAATAATACAAGCAGAGGCAGGAAAACTGAAACATCTCTTATAGGCAATTTGTTTGATGTTAAGACTACATTCAGTTGCAAGGAAAGACAATTTGTCGTAGGTTTAAAAATTTTTCACATCATTAATTAACTTGAAATTCATGTACATTTAGAATTGTAGTACTCTATCTAGGTATGAAAAAACCTGAAATTTAAATGGAAATTTTTAATAAGACACAATACTGCAATATGTTACATAAAGTATTTGAAATAATAATCTCAGATTCAAAAGAATTTAATATCCAAATATTGGAGATAAAATTTCATAAATGTCAAAAATGTGGATACTAATCAATATACTGATAAACCACTAACATAATAAGACAGTATGATCTATTTTTCCTAACTTTCACTATGATTTTATCTAAATGTCTTATTGAACATGTCTGAATTGGAACTTCCCCCCCCCATGGGATTTATCTTGAACTTTTTGCATTTCCCACATAGTTATATTTCTTTCTTTAATGACCTTAAGCCCCAATAGCACTACCCGCTCATAGTTTGTAGGCCACTGTGGGCATATATGCTGATGTTCAAACAAAAAGGAGATTACCCTATGTCATTTCTTAACCCTTTCAGCCCTTTTAGCATTCTGGTGTGCTGCTTCATTCTCAGATACCTTGCCCTGTAGCATCCAATAGGAAGCAGACGTAGGCATAATGGACATGATACTACAGGCTCCGGAAGATTTCTAGTGAATTTAGTAAATTTGAAAATTTTATTTTTGAGCTCAAGCTGTTTGACACTATATGTGAAGAAACTAAATTTCTGACACCCAAGAATTGAATAATTTCTTTGAATTAGTAAGAATGATACTTTCTCAGATTGAGAAGGTATAGCATATGCCCTTTAATGTTTTCTACTATGCAACTTTTTTTCTGCCATGATGGCTTTTCGGGAGGAAATGCCTTGCCTTGCCTTGGCTCCAACCACGTCTGATGTAATATATTTTCTTGTAAGTCAATGCTAATTGCCTTCTATATCTGAAAGGATAGAAAAGTTGTTAAGAATTTTTGAAAAATTCTAGTGACTACTCTGTACTTTACTTGCGTCCCAGGGCATATATTCACATACAATACCTGTGCACAAATACACATACCTGCACTTCATGAGCCCTCATGGAAAGATAGATACAGATATACTTACATATATATTGCCTTATAAGCCCAGATTTGTCACTATTTTACTGTTTGATCTTGGAAAATATTGTTGAAACTCTGTTTGCAACCACAAAACTTGTATTTAAGAGAGTATACAAGATATAAAGTGTCTAACATTGTGCTCATACCAAGTTTTCAATAAACAGTGATTACCAATGTTACTCTTATGTTTCAATACACTTATATAACAATGTTAGGCTTATTCTGAAAGTCACATAAGATAATATATGAAAATGTTTTTATATAGGAAACCATCAAACAAAGGAAAGAAAGGATTTTAATGATTTTAATGCTCATATTATATTTAGTGATGACTAAAGAATAAAATGAAACAGGCATAACAGTTATGGTATAAGAGTTCAGTCAGAATGTAACCAAAAGTCCAGTCAATCATAACAGTTGATCATTAGCTTAATAATCAAGGTGATTTCAGTAAGCCAAAGTGACAAATGTTCAAAGTGTCACAGCTCTATTGCAAAGGTGGCACATGAATGGCATCAGCTGGTGACTTTCCTTTGCATTTTTTGTCTTTTCATTTTCCATATCTGGTGAAATGTCTACCAAAGTAAAATGAGAATTTCTGTGGCAAGAGAATTTGAGATGATTATATAACAGCTGACCTTGAGGCAATTCCCTTCTTGTGCTCAAATGAAATCATAAAACAAGCTTGTAACTGAACATTAGGTGCTAGCTTACCATTGAGGAACATGATAAGAATGAATCAAATGAATCTCATAGCAAATTAAAATCAATAATCAATAGGCT
The DNA here is from genome assembly GCF_000260255.1 of Octodon degus. Classification (NCBI taxonomy): domain Eukaryota; kingdom Metazoa; phylum Chordata; class Mammalia; order Rodentia; family Octodontidae; genus Octodon; species Octodon degus. The sequence continues at coordinate 97,781 of NW_004524736.1, read as the reverse complement.
CAATGTTAATAAAAAATTGTTACCTATTTATGAGTTATGTGAAAATATCCAGGTCATTTCAGAAGCAAGGTAATATAATAAAGTGAATATTATAGGAATCCTAATTTTATGTGTCAACTTGGCTGGGATAAAGAATGCCCAGAGACCCTGTAAGAGATCATTTCTAAGGAATTTGTGAAGTTTCCAGAAGAGATTGCCATTTATATCAGTAACAAGAAAAGAAAATGTACCCTCAACAAAAGAAGGGGCATCATCCAATCTAGTCAGGACCCAAAAAGATTGAAACTATTGAGGAAGGACAAATCCAGTTTGGGTCATTTATTTTGTACTGTCCTTAGGCATTAGAATTCTGATTCTTAGACCTTTGTCCTCAAATTGAAATTTATGCCATTATCTTTTCTGGTTCTCTCACCTTAAGATAAAATTGAGTTGAATTACATTGTTGATTTTCTTTGCTCTCCTGCTTTCAAAATGCAGATTCAGGCTGGTGAGATAGGTCAGTGGACTAAGCACCAGCTTAGGCAAGTGCAGGGACCAGGGTTTGATCCCTGGTACCACATGCTGCACTGGCTCCACCCCCAGCGTGCTGAGCCAGTCACTGAGTCCAGGCATGGTGGTGCACACCTGTAAGCCCAGCACTGGAAAGGCTGAAAACAGAAGGATCATTATGAGTCTGAGCTGCCTAGTGAGACCCTGTACAAAACAAAACAAAACAAAACAAAACAAAACAAAACAAAACAAAACAAAACATTTTTTAAAATGCAGATCCACTCAATTCTCATAGTAAATCCCTTTTTCTTCCCCTGCCTCCCAGTCCCCTTCATAGTATTTTTCCCCCGTGGAGATCCCTGTTAAAAAGAAAAGTAGTTGTCTTTGTAGTATTTGTGGGAAACAATTTTCATAAAGTTTTAATTGACCAGTGAGAGGCAATTTAAATTTTTATAAAGTTTGTCAGTATATACAGGTCTGTTTCAAATTGTTTCACTTAGTAATAGTCCATTAAGTGCATACAAAATTCTAGCTGGTTAAATGGTCATAAAATTTAGATGAGCCTCATGCATTTGCATTCAGTGTTTGGCCAAGAAACAAATAGGCTTGGTGAGTCCCAGAAACACTGACCCTGTTCTTTATCACTTAGGCTTTAAAAGAGACCATGTGAAAAATTGAGTCAGACATCAAACTCTACTACCAATAAATAAAGTCTTTTCTGAGAAAAAGATGAGACTAGATGATTTACACTTTTATGGCAATTATAAGGACGTAAGAAAAGAATGGAGTTAATACATACTGGGCAGTTATCATATATTGGATTCCACGTCTAGCCTATCATATCAGCTTTTTAGATTAGAAAGATGATGGTTATCTCGTCAAGAAATTGGCCCAGGACAGTTCAGAATGATTTTTGTTGAGGCTGGCCCTCCCCTCACCACACCTGAACCTTTCACTATGACCACTTCATTCTGACTTTCTCCCTAGTCACTATGAAATGCTGAAAAGACATGAATTTGTGAATAGAAGATGGTCTGTATTAGGATTAGCCATGATGATCATCAATGAATGAGAACAAGCTGTCTTGCTATTATGAGAGTTTTACAATCTCATGTCACAGCACCATTCTAGTGAACTGCTTTATGTAGTAGAGCAAGTTTTTAAACACTTAAGAAAATGTGAGTGTTTCAAATATGCTCAACGTCAGTTTTGTTGTTGCCCTAAGGACAAGTTTAAGAATCAAGAGAATGCTTTGGACATTCTTTTGAAACTGCTCATTCACTCAAAGTGTTTTTTAGAGTGACCCTAAAAGTTTTTCACATAAGTATGTTCCATTTAAAAATCTATCACCTAGAGAGTTCTGATCCCAGAGAAATCTTAAAGAAAATCTCAAGCCTTTGTTTTAACATTGTTCATACATTAATTTCACAGAATATAGCTTGATAAATTAATATGCATTATTTATATTTTTATTGTTGATAGAAATATACATTTAAGGTCTAAATGAGTGTTAATTATGCAAGCAAAAATTAATATTATAAAACATGGTACATTTTCATTAGAAATTTTATTATGCCGAATCCCATAATTTATATTTTGTTTTGTGTGGATTTGGTTTCTGAGAGAGTCTTCCTGTACATTTTAAGATGACCTTGTACTGACAGTGTAGCCCAGGCTGGCTTCATATTTATGGCAATTCTTTTATCTCAGCTTTCCATGTAACAGGATCACAGCTGCATGCTACCACACTGGCTTATCATGCGGAATTCCTACGATGTACATGGAGTACTTAGAAATAACCTGCTCTTGTTTTTCTGCAAACTTGTGTTTATGCTATATGGTGATTTTCCTACTATTTCTTATCTTTTACTGAAATGTGTGATTAATGCTTAAATCCTACTCAACTGGGACTTGGGTTGACGTTTAGTCAGCACTGTTCCTGGAGAATAAGAATAAGAGAACAAATAAGCTGCTTCATTTGTTGATGCCCACAAGTCTTTATTAGTCCTCTGGGCTATGCCTCATGTCTCCACAGACAACTAGGCTTTTTTTTTCTTTTTCTTTTTTTTTTGAAATGCATGAAAATAATCTTTAATCAAAACTGTGCTAACTCATCTTTGGGAGCAGTCATTCATATTTGGATGAGGATAAGGCAGACATTGGATGCTAGTTAGGTTTGAAGAGTGGTTAAAGAAAAACAAATTTGTTCAAGAGTATCAACAGAAACTCCAGGGAAATTGTTTACTGCTCCTGGCATTACAAAGTTTAAAACCAATGGTGCTTTGAGTGCAGAGACCATATCGACTAAGAGGCATTAAAATTCCAGGCAGTCAGCCCCAGACACGCTTGGAAGAACTGAGGACCTTTCCTCAACAGGATAAGATGTGGATGGTGTAAATATTTTAAAAGGATCAATTTTGAGGTCCCTGGTTTCTATGCTATCAGTCAACAAATATCCTTATAAGTACATGACAAAATTTATATTCTTCCTATGCTTTTGAGCAGCTAAAACAGAAAAAATTATAATACTTAAAGAATTGATAAACAAGCCACCAACTTCCACTGAATCACATGAATAAGATGCATTCAATTCACCTGCCATTTTTTTTGTTTTTCTTAATTAAACTCTGTAATTATAAATTATAAAGATGCAATGTCCATTTTTCTTAGAAGAACTTGAACTATACTCTTTGCTAACAAACCACTTAATTGAGGGATGCAATACCTTTCTTCTTGAAAAAATAGCATAGAAAATTGGGTGCAACGTGTATTTAAGAATATTAGTTATTTTAATTTGCACCTATATTTAGTTAATAATAAATTTAAATTTTCTTTCATGTTAGTCTCAGATCAAATTTTATTTCACAAACTTGAAATTGTATTTTTTTTATTTCTGAGATACTTGACTTTTTAAAAATCAGATCTTTCAAAGTTCTATGACTTGTATTTTCTTTGTTCTTTCAAAGGCTCATGTTTTGGGAGCTCAGTGACAGGGTGATAGTATTGAAAGATGCTGTGGAATTTTCAAGAGATAGAGCCAACTGGGAGGAGGGCTATGGGTCCCTGGTGGTGAGTCCTTGGAGGGAAGAAGGGAGTTCCCATGGGACCCCTGAGTTTGATGTTGTGAAAGGATTATTATGAAAAGAACAGCCCTGGTGATGTCTCAGCTCCTCTGCATTCTGCCTTGTGAGTTTATCTCTCCCTTGCTTGGTCCCAACTGTGGTTGTAATCTTTAAGGAGGTGACACAGCCAAACTGGCCTTTACCGGAACCAGTGTTATATCATTGGGTTTTTAGCCTCTGATATTGTGCATTCAAAACACCTCCGTGTTTTGCCAGTGACTGAGATTCAGCTGCTTTGTTCTAGTCATAGAGAATGGGCTGTTACACAAAGGTCAGTGATATATTATTTTCCTGATATCATTTTTATGCAAAAAGAGCATAAGTGACATTAATATTGAAGGTTTTCTAGAACACATTTTCTATGGGCATGTATATTTCATATGACCTCCAAATTCCTTTATAAGATAAAGTCAAGGTCTTTTAGAAAAAAAAATAATATTTCCAATTTGTGACATGTAATGTGAACACTGGACTTTTTTGTAGTTTTCTGAATTTAAATGCATACATTTATTTTTCCCAACTAAAACTATTAGACAATGTGAAATATCTTGCAGTAAAAGTTTTAATATGTTTTTAGCCACTTCTATTTTATTGGTTCATATTACATAGAAGTTACATATTCCAAAAAGACAAAACAGAAATTATGTTAAGTAAAATCAGGGCAGTGAAAATATCCAGGTCTTAGTGATCAAACTAAAAACGAAGACATTGAGCCAGACAATTCCAAGAATTTTTTTAGTAATTTTCATTCTCAGTATAGAATGTAATGACACATAATGCTTCTAAACTCAAAATGTAGGTAAATGAAATGAAATATATAATGCAGCTATTTTTCAGTTTTAATTTGTTTTACAAATTGTATCCTATTTTTAAGAACAAAGAATCAGGGTGTTGTAGTCAACATACTTACTAAATGATACAATTGTATACACTAATTATATAATTATTTATTCATATGTATCTATGTTTATTCATCCATTAATTCAACATGAACGTCACATGTGACAAATGAGGCGATGATGTAAGAAATTTACAGTTCTAAGGATCGAATAGAGCACAGCAAAGTCATGTATTCAAGGAACTATTAAGCATTAAGGTCAGTGCCATAATCAGCACATGCATTCTCAAAGCCAAGAAAAATGTATGTAATTTAGGATTGTCCAAGTAGTGAGGAAAACGCCCTCTTCCCTCCAATGCTGTGTGAACTTGGGCAATTCACTCTTTCTGAGCCTTCAGTTTTAGTTAAGTAAGTACACCTGTGCACTAATTCAGTCAGTTTTGAAAATAAAATGAAAAATTATGTCCATATGCTCCAATATTTCTCAAAAACACTAATTCTGAAAAAAATATTGGCTCCTTGATCAAATTTGTAACTTAATATGTAATTAATTATATATGAAACCAATTTAATTAACCTAATTAAGTCAGAAGGCCCACAGCTCTCTTAATTTCTGATTGCTAAATATTCTTTGGGTATTCTAGTGTATGGGATATAATTATTAAATTTAAAATGGTTTGCAATTATAAAAATATTTAACTGTAATCTAAATAATGGAGTATATGCTGCATATTATATTTAGGTATTATTCTTTATTCCTTGTTATATATTACATACTATATACTATATAACAATTGCTTTATTATATAGTAATGTCTATATTTATAGTTTTTCTAAACTATAAACTTCTTTAATTGGTACTTTGCTATACTTATCTTTACGTTTTCAAATTTAGCCTTAATGTTTAATAAAGAATTGCATGTATAAAATCATATGATGACATTTACATTTTATTTATTCAAGCAATCTTGGTTTATTTAATTTTTTTCATGGTTAATATTTACTTTGAAGTGCTGGGGAGATAGCTCAGCAGTGTAAGGGCAAGCTCAAGGATCTGGGTTTGGTCTCTGGTACCACATGCCATGCTGGTCCTGAAACCAGGCGTGGTGATGCATGCCTGTAATCTCACAGCTGGGAAGGCTGAGACGGGAGGATCACTATGGGTCCAAGCCATGTAGCCAGACCCTGTACCAAATACATACATACATACATACATACATACATACATAAAAGATTAAAAATAATTTAAATATATATTTCCTTTGAAAGTATCTCTTAAGCACCTACTGTGTGCCAGTCACTATCCTGAATATCAGAGCTAACTCAGAGAATTAGCTCTGTCAAGAATAACAGTCTACAGGGGTCTTCGCTTTTGAGAGAGACAGCGAAAAGCCAAGTTAAATAAGATGCTAGAAAACTGTGTTATGGAGAATATAAAGCAATAAATAATATA
>NW_004524736.1:81789-91779 GCF_000260255.1 Octodon degus | reverse complement strand
ATAGGAAGCACCAGAGATTTGTGTTTGCTGTTTCAAGTAGGAAAACTAGGGTGCTGTGTGGCTTCTCACTAGGCTTCGTAGGGTGGTGCACGAGTTTTGGCTTTTACTGTAAGTGTGAAAAGAAGTAGTGGAGATTTTAAACAAAGAAGTGACCTAAATGACCTACTGCTAAGCAGAATCCCTCTGCTGACATTGACAATCAACTGTGGGTGGGGCAGTGTGCAAGCGTGGAGAACAGGTAGGCACACGTGGTGGCAGCAATGGCAGTGGTCAGAAATGGCCGATAACTGCATGGGTTTTGAATTTAAAGCCATTTGGGTTGCAGATGGACTAAATGCATGGAGCAGACCAAAGAGAGTGCTCAAGGATAATTATGATATCTCTTAAACTATGCAAATGTAAGGACTGAGTGGCCCTTGAGGTGGAGAAAACTGCTGGAAGAGCAGATTGTGTGGATTACAATTTCATTTTAGAAAGAATTTGAAGCAATCTATTAGACACCTAAGGGCAATCATGTAAGAATTTGAGTCGATGACTTGAAAGTTTAATGGAACTCTTGGCTTAGAGATGTAAGTTTGGGGCCCATTAATAAGTGGGTGGTGTTCATACTCCTGAGAGCGAAGGAAACAAATTGGCAAGGATGACAGGTTCAGTGGCATGACGGGGAGATTGAAAAACTAAGAAGCAACCAGTATGGAAAAGGAAGCTGAGTTCACAGGTATCAGTATATATAGTTAGTCAGGGTGAGAATCTTTCCAGTTAACTGGTAGATTAAAAAATCTTATGGAGATTCTCAGGATCATTGCCTTCCCTATCTTCTACATATAACTGTATGGCTTGACATTGTCATGTTTCCTAGTTCTTCTCCTTTTTCTCTCTTGATTAGTTAGTCCTTGAGATCTTGCTTTCCTTTTACTTGTATTATACCTTTCTAATTGTATTTCTTCTTTTGAGTTCTTATATTAGGGAAACTATACGATATTTACACATGTGTGTCTGGTTTATTTCACTTATGAGTATATGTTCAAGTGGCATCCACTTCAATATAAAGGCTTCGAGTTTATCACTCTTTTTTTTATAGTTAAATTTTTTTTCTTTTTTCTTTTTTTTCAAAATTTTATTGATAAACAGATAGCAATGAGACAGTTTCAAATCAAATCGGTAGTACAGTTTCAATAACTAATGCTGACAAACGTTCTACAATCTGAAGTACAGGATCTCAGGATAAATCCTGAGGGGATTTCACTGACCTTATCAGACCCAAAAGCTACAACTCTTGTCGCGTATGTCCTGCTTTACCTTGGTCTTAATCATCCAGCAGAAAAGTATAAAAACGAAATATAAGAAGTAAAGCCATGCTGTTATGTTGAGCTGTAGGGGACTCAGGTCAACAATTTCTGACACTGCCAGTCAAGCAGAAGACCCAATACTATTATGGGCTACTGGACTCTTTTAGAATATTTTGCTGAGTTTACACATCTATAATATTCAAATAATGGAACTTAACAAAAAACCGTATACAGATGAATGTCCATTTTGTATCTGTGCATTCAAAGTGGTTAGGATAGATATATAGTTACATTCTCTTAATGAATAGAAGGATTTGTTCTAATGGTTTTTATAAATAAGATATCATGTCTGCATCTTGTACAGCAATTAAACACTAGGAAGAATGTATGCAATGTGTTAGTTATTGAAACTGTCCTACCAATTTGATTTGAAACTTTCTCATTGTTATTTGTTTTTCAATAAAATTATGGAAAAAAAAGAAAAGGAAGCTGAGTGGCTATGAGATAGAAGAAAAGTATCATGTCCTGGGAGCCAAGTCAAGGAAACTGCTTCAGGACCGAGAGCTGCAGCCATCTTGTATTAAACGTTGATAGGTTATATGAAACGTGATAGGACAGTGACCTTTGCATTTAGTGATGTGGAATGGAGATATCAACCACAAAGGGCTGAAAGATTGGCAGAGAAAGAATCTGATTTCAAGGATACAGTGTAAAGTCTATTAACTCTGGGGCAGATTTCATCTCAGCACAATGACAGATACAAAATGCTAGCTCAAGGGAGCTGAATCAAAGTGTGTGTGTGTGTGTGTGTGTGTGTGTGTGTGTGTGTGTTTAGGAAGAGAAAGAAAAGTGTTCGAGTTATGGGATGAAACAGTAATAAAGAATTAATGTCAACGCAGGAGAAAGAAAAACTCTTATGGGAATCAAAGGCCTTGAGACGCTATCAGTGATGGGACACAATGTACAGGTAGAGGGATCCACTTCCAGAGTGCTGGGATTACAGGCTATTGCCATGAAGCCCAGGCTCAGTCACTGTGTCTCAGCGCTCCCCTGGGGTGGGACCGGCACTCACTCTGGGGATTGAATTCAGGTCACTGCGGCTGCCTAAGAAGGCAGACTTAGAATGATCTCAAACTCAAGCTCAAGTAACCCTCTTGCTTCAGCCTCCCAAGAAATTAGAACTACATGTGCTCATCAGCGGGCAGTTTACCAGCTCTGGTGTGCAGTTTAATGTCATTCCCATTACTGGAGGAAAAATGCAAAGGAAATGGGCCAGGCTAGGTAAATGTGCTGCTCTCTAATCACCTGGGTCAAATTAGTATATCATCCAAACACTCCTTGCCCTTTTAACATCTCTATCCTTTGGCTCGCCAAATATATGCTTCCCTACAATAGGGAGGAGATGATTGGGCAGAAGCATACTGTGAAATGTGACTTCTGGAAAACAGATTGTGTTAAAGAAGACATGTGACACTTTTCTTTCCTAAAATGACATTTTTTATATTTTATTAATGAGTCACTATGTAGTTTAATGTAGATGTATTCGAATTGGATTCTATTATCATCCTCACAAGGCCTATAGAATACAAAAATATTTTTAAATGTGATATTCTTATAGATGAGATTAATGAAAACGTTAAGTCTTTATTCCACCTGTGCAACACAGATGGATTGCTCTGTGTTCTCTCTACCGGCACATTGTTGACCCATGCCACTCATATTTTCAGAGTTTGGTCCTTGGTCAGCTGATCTTCTGGTGAGACAATAGCAAAAATTCAACATAAATTCAGCCCTACAACCAATAGCAAGGTCAAAGGGCAGGGCCTATTGCTGAATAATAGACCTTTTCATGTAAAAGCAAGTATTATTTTTATCCTTCTAAAAATGCTTTCTAGAAACTGTACAAAAAGTAGCACTTGAACAACCTAATCCTTTAAAGATAGATCGGAAATAACAATATTGGAGCATTACTTGATTAATTGATTCAGTGCTCACAAATTAAATGAGCATTCTTATGTTCCCGTTATCCCTTCTTAACTACATGCGTTAGGGCACCAATCTGTCAAAAAAAAAAAAAAAAAGCAAAAAACAACAACAAAAAACCAAACCCTTTCTGCTTTTGTAGAATTTATATCTTCATTGTGTGGTCAGACAATTTGAGCTAAAGGTAATTGACAAGTAAATGATACTCGCTTTGCAAAAGAGACATTCCACTCAGGCAAAGGAATTAGATACAGGATTATTCTTGTTATAAACTTTCCCTTTGAAGCTAGAATTTCTAATAAGGATATAAATACTCTCAAAGTCTAGGATATTATAATCAACAGAAATAATTTTTGTTGAATTTTACAGAAAGAATTGTGTATAATGTCATATGTATAATATTTTTTGCTTTTATTCGGAAGACCATAGCACTGAATTGCGATGGCAGCAGAGTTGTGTGGGAATCAGATGAACCTGACTGCCACCCTTTGAAATCTCTGTTTCTGACAGGTCAGACATTTCCAAATCTCTTGTTAAAAACATTTTAAGCATGCTTCTTCTTGGAGACATTTTTATCTTCAATAATAACCAATTTATTAAAAGTAGGGCAGAGCAACTAAGATATTTTGAAAAGAAATGGATGCTTTGTTGCTAATTGCTTGACATTCTGTAAACTTGGAATGCTCAAAAATCATCAATTATATTTTTGAAACCTGAGTAAGGGCACAGGTTAAAAATGGCATTCTTCACCCTGATAATAAAAGCAATATAATTTAAAGCAGATATTATTTTATAGGTAAGTAAGGAAGGAAAGAAGATGAGATAATCATTTCCCACCAGTAGTCTGGGTTTGTCAAAGAGACATTCCGGGGATGCAGCTAATCTCAGATTATTTCTGTATCTCCAAATTTGAGAACGAAAGCTAACATCAATTCCATTTGTTATTAGATCTTGAACTAAAAAATCCCCTGGCACCCTTTTAAAAATATACTATCTTTAGCTCCATTTGTGTTGCACATTCTAGCCTATACTGACATAATATTTATTAATCTTTGACATTACAATTTATATCTGGCCTAAAACATGATGAAAATTAAAAGTGGATATCTCATTCTTCTGAGGAAAGATCTCATAGCTTTATTTATGTAAGACAATAGATTTTGTTTATGAACTTAGTTTTATATGCTTCTAGACAGACTAAACTTTCTTCCTTCACCCTCATGGTAATGTTTACTCTTTTTCTCTTCTGAGGCTACAGATTAATTCTGCCTTTCTACCTCAGTGGTCACCGTGATTAGTTGCATTGTGGGAATCTGTAGGTGAGTGCAAAGAAACACAATCGATTACCATTAATGAAAATGCTAACTCAGATGTCATGATGACATTATTGAATCTTCGTTCTTCCTATGAGAGTTATGTTATGTTAAAAGAACGTAAAATCTAGCTATTTAAACTTGCGTGCAATGCTGTATTTCAGTGGGAGATGCTATCTATTCATTTAGTGGCGATCAATATTCTAAGCACTCCAGCTTTTAAGAGATCTTGCATTGAACTAATTACAAAAATTTTCTCTGTATGCCTGATAATTTTTTATTGCCCAGATGTGTTCACGTTGTTTCATTTTTATACCCAATTACATGGGTCTTCCTTGATTTGGCCCCTCTGTTAGGAATACAAACAAGCCAGTCTTAGAAAGGTGTGGTTATTGTGTGGTAAAGAGAAAAAAAGTGATTAGTTTAAGGTCATTGTTGAAAGAGTAAAAGATGTTTCATTAATTTTCTATCGTGGTGTAACATCACAATATGCATTTATCACTTCACATACACTGTAGGTCTGCAGCTGGGAGTCGCCCTTGCTTGGTATTTCACAGATTATAGACAAAGGGTTAACTGGGACCAGGAGGTCTTTGCTTGATATTTCAGAGGTTATAGTCAAGGGGTAGACTGGAGCCAAGGTCCCAATTGAGGGGAAGGGTCTTTTTATACTCATATGGTTGTTGGCAGAATTCGTTACACTGACGGCCTAATGTATAGTCTTTCTTTCTCATAATCAGAGGAGAAAGTCTTTGACTGCTATACCTGCTACTGCAGGGCTTACCTGATTAAGTTAGGGTTAACCATAATGATTTCCCTTTAGATAAGCTTAAAGTTCACTCACTAGAGATGACAATTACATCTACAAAATCCTTGCACCTTTGTCATATAATATAACATTACCAGAAGTGATATCCCATCCTGTTGTCATATTCTGTTGGTTGGAACTAAATTATAATTGCCAACTGAACTAATGGTAAGGGATTTAAAAAGGGGACGGTCACTGAGTGACATTTTAGAGATCTGCCTCCCCTTTGCATTCAAAAAATATCATTCAAATGACAGCCAAATTTTGAAAATAACATAAAAAGATAAATTTCCCTACATGAGATATAAATATATATTTGGAGAACTACAGAGCAAAGGGAATATAGGATCAAAATAGACAGAGAGGAGAGGATCAGCGTCCTTGTTTTAGTAAAGTCCTGAAAATTCAGTCTTGATTGTTAAATACAATATAGGTCATCTAAAATCTGATATAAAATTTTTGGGTATAAGACCAGGTGTGGTAAAACTTGCCTCTAATGCCAGAATTCTGGAGGCTGATGCAGGAGGATCACTGTGAGTTCCAGTTCAGCCTGGTCTACAGAGTCAGCTCAAGGCCAGCCTAAAGGAAATAGTGATCTTGTCTCAAAAAAGTTATTTGTAATACTGTTTTCATATTCAAACCTCCACAGTGTTCGTGAATTTCAAACATTTTGTACAGTGGTTAAAAATAGTGATTGAGAATTGAGTGGAAATATAAACTTAAAGCTCTATGTAATTAGGACTCTTTGAAAATATTGTGTGGCTCTAAGGTTTTCAGCCATGTGAGTGCTTCTTTTGCTCTGGGTTGTTAGCTTTCTCACTATTTCTTTTTTATTTTGAAGAAAATAAAAAAATAGAAAATATGATGCATAATTTCAAAACAAGATGATAGGAAATTAACAATGGTTATTATATTGCGTGTTGTTTTCTTCAAAATAATTGTTCAGATTACCAGATATAGGCATGGGAAATTGATCAAGTAATTAAGCATTAAATGTTCCTTTCAATAAGCCCATAGAAATCAATAGTAGTATTTTGAGAGAACTGTTTATAAATCAGATTCTTTCCTAAACCTACAGCGATTCTTATACAGTCCATGTGTCAAAGTTTATAACTCAAATGTTTATAAGCTGGGGACTTACTGTACTAGAGACTGTATTGATCCTAGAAAGCTTGTTAGGAGCACATAAGATATTTTATGGACTAAATATACTTCCATCGTAGAGGAGAATAATAACTAGAATTTGTGTTATGATAGATTTCCAAACCCATATCAAGACAGACGAGGAAAATTTGGAGGGATTGAGCACATAAACTTCAGAATGATAAAAACCAGCAAATAAATAAATAGATATTTCGCCTTTCAGGAATAAAAACTTAGAAATTATTTCATCTTCGTTAAGTTACATGAGGTTGCTGTCACTCAGCCTTCACAACTTAGTGTTATAATTCTGGGTACTACTTATGTCAGCAAAATGTTGTCTTCAGAAAAGATTATAGTTTATTAGATTTTAAAATTTGCGCTTTTCATAATAAAATGACCTCAGGGCTCAAGTACAGAAGAAATGGCCTGTGTTTAAACTAGAGACAAAGGATGGGAAATATTAATGCTATTTGCAGCATTCAGCATTTGCTGAAGATGAGTTTATACAAAGTCAGCACAAGATTATTTCCCTATATAGAGGATTTAAAATCATAAAATGAGTTCAATCTCTCAAGATTAGGAATACAGGCTGAAGAGACAGCTCAGTAGAATTAAATGCTTGCCTGGCAAGCTCAGAGTCCTGAGTTCAATCCTCGGTACTGCGAAAAAAAAAAGATTAGGAATAATTTTGATATTTCCTATGGCTTTCTGATTGGTTGAGTGCCAGCAATACATATGACTAAGACAAGAAATATAAATAGTATGTTGAAAGAACACTGCATTTGGCATGGAAAGTTCTTTAACAATTAAGCTTTAATTTTTTATTTTGTAAGTTGGGGGCAAGCCCTGTCTTAGTGAATTTTCTTATTGTTGAGACAAAATACCCAACAACCAAAGTTCGGGGAGGACAGGTTTATGTGTCTCACAGTTTGCAGAGGCTTCAGTCCAGAGGCAGCTGGCTCCAAGCAGGGTGGTACATGGCAGAGGGGTGTCGCTAAGGAGAGACACTCCATGGCAGGCAAGCAAGGGATAGAATAAGCCTGCTTCTGTCTCTTATGTTGTATCCAGTCTACTGGGATTAGGATGGTGCCAAAGCAATTGGTGGACTGACTGAGTAGTCCTAGCACCCTTAATTTGAGCTCTGCACAATGAATCAATCATGCAATCTAGATTCAGCCATCTTTGAAAAAGCTGCACCTCTGGCTGCCTGAGGTGATACGCAAGCCATAATACCTTCCATGGGTCAATAATGAAAGTTTGAAGATTTTGCAAATTATAAATGACCACTGTAATCTAAATTATTATTTTCCCATGGTTGCAATATAACTATCATTCAAGAATTTATTTTTTTTAGAGAAAAAGCAGGACAAAATGGCTTTCAGTAGTCAAATCACAGTATGGGATATGTAATAGCTTTATAGCAGAAATTAAAGGATATTTACAAAGTGCAATCTAAGACCTCTGAAGCTCCTGTATTTCTATTCAATCTCACTTTAGCCAGACATTTTAAGGTACAGTAGGTAGCTGTCTGTGGGAAATCATTTAATCAGTTTTAAATCTCTGTACTACATGAAAAAGTATGAAATGGCAAGAAGGCTAACAGCTGGACAAAGGAGGTGGTCTCTCCTCATTACTTTCATGTACTAATACCTAACGTTGAATAGTACTTTGAAGTTAGACAGATTGATGCTATCCCAATTATATAGAAGAAGCACTATCTTACAGGAGCTGTGCTGACAAGATATTTCTAATGCATAAGATGACAGGTCGGAATAAAGTGGGAGAGACAGTTACTAGGAATTAGGCTTCATGGCATTCCATTACAATCCTTTCATTTTGCCTCTCTCTCTCTCTGTCTCTCTCTGTCTCTCTCTCTCTCTCTCTCTGAATTTACACATGTGAAAGTTAAATAAAAGAATATTGAAGATAAATATGGTAAAACTAACATAAATTGCACACAAAAGAGATATAAAACATGATTGCAATAATATTTACATAAACCAGAGTCACATAATGAGAACAAACAATGCTTTCTGGAAAGAGACCTAATCGCTTAGTGAATTAAGTATATATTAATGAAAACAGATTACAATAAGACATTTGGGTCAGGTAGCATCTCTATTACTGGCTTTAAAAGGTAAATTTACCAGACATTTTTTATACTTTCATTATTCATTATAACAAAATCTATAATGGATCTACAAATGACATTCAAAAATTATTTATTGAATTTCCTACAAACATTCTATAGTCCATTGAGACTTCACCTTTGTTCCTCTTGTCTCCACTGCTACCAGACTCTTTTTCTTAAATAACATCTCTGGTGAGGTCACTTCTGTTTGTTCAAACATCTCTACGAAGTCCACACAGCCATCATGGAGAACATTAAAGCCTCGATTTCATGAGGTGTTCTTTCTCATCTGGTCTGTATTACCTCTTTGAACTTTTCTGCACACACACACATGCTCACTGCACAGACCTTCCAGTGTGACTCTTTTCCAGTATGTCCAGGTTTTACTCTTCAACAGATGTGCCATGCCTTTTCATGAGAACAAGGCTTTGCAAATGCTACCCCTTTGCTTAATGTATCACTCTTTTATGCCTGGAAAACTGCTTAGGCTTTAGGACCATATATAACTTCTTATTTATATGTGAATCACCTCCTGAATCCCCCAGGGAGTTGGTCTTTGCCTTTCCTCAGTTCTGGGACATAGTAGTATCTTTAAATTACAACATATGCCCTTACACAGTAGTATATCTCTATCTGAATCTTCTGTTGCGTCTAGGTCATTTGGTGCCAGATCAGACTTATAAATGCTACTGTTCATTATGCTGTTCACATTCTAGTAGATAATATTCTGTTCCTTATAGTGTAAGAAGCACCTTGGATTTAGTCTTTTTCAAAATGTCTGTATTTATTTTGCAATTATTTTTAAGTAAACTTGATTTCACTGTCTGTGTAGGGTGTCATAGATCACAACAGGCTAATACCCTCAATGTGCCAACCACAGCAACCAAAAACTAAACAAATTATGAAGGTTATACTCCACATGTCTCAAAAATTTTTATTATCAGTAAGCACTGAGTAGAATAAGATGATGTATAAAAGGGTGCTATTCATCAATGAGCCATGGGCTAACCCACATTCTTCAATGTAGACTAACTGCCAATCTTGAATTTGAGTTGAGAGTCAAGCATAGCCCTCTACAGGCACTCAGAGAATCAGGGAAGCTTTTTACCATTGTGAGCCTGGAGTTTCAAACTGAAATCTTGAAGAAACACCAAGATGTGTAATCAACAAGAATGAAACTGAAATTCACAATGAAATTAACTATACCACTGGCCATAAAGAAGTTGCAGAAGGGCTGGAGAGATGGCTCAGTGGTCTAAGGCACCTACTTAGAACAAGCTTGGCAAAGCATCAGGGACCGCGGTTCAATCCCCCAGCACCACA
>NW_004524736.1:76810-81689 GCF_000260255.1 Octodon degus | reverse complement strand
CTCTCTCTCTCTCTCTCTCTCTCTCTCTCTCTCTCTCTCTCTCTCTCTCAAATAAATAAAAAAAAATTAAAAAAAAAGAAGTTGCAGAAGTTTTGAAACATTCAAATATACTTTAGTCAGCTTTCTATTACTGCAGCATGGCTCCAGGGACCTCTATCCAAGTAGGATCCATATTCTAATTATCTCTATGGACTGTGATGTCACTAATGAGTTAATCCATTGACAAAGATGAACCCTCCTGACCCAATCACTTTTCCAGATGTTCTACGTCAGAATATTGCCTCAATACATAAGTCTTGGAGAACATAGCCTATCAAGCCATCAGAAGATGAATATAATCTAGGGACCCCCTACTGTATAGAATTATGAGTATAGTTAATAAAACTCTGTTAAATATTTGAAATGTACTAAAAATGTAAATCTTTAATATCTTAACAATTCCTGTACACAAAATATTAACTATGCAAGGTGGCATGTGGTAATTACCTTGATTGCGGTAATCATTCCTTGCTATATATGTCTATCAAATCATTACCTGATAAACTTTGAATATATAAGTTTTATTTGTTGATTATACTTCAGCAAATGTGGAGAAAAACTAAATTAGAAGTTACTAAGTAATATAATGTGATGTCTCTATACTTAAAAGTATTTAAAAATTCTTATGTCCTCAGAACACAGTTGGTCATTGTACAACATGGCTCTTTGCATGCAACATGTTTTGAAGATGAAAACAGTCATTGGCCTGTGCGTGTTTATCAATAAGTACAGAATTATGTTACATGCATTGATGTGCAACTAATTAACTCACATTACTTTTCATAAGGGTTTTTTCTTTCCTTTGGTAGTACAACTCCACAGTCCACACTGAATAAACGCTATTAGAATGAAAATTAATAAGTTAAGATGTAGAAGGCTCCCTCATCTAAGAAGTACACAATAAGACAGACAACTACTATACTCTGTTCTGGCACAGTGGTGGTTTCAGGGCAGTGATGCAAAGCTTGAATGCTTTTAGATGGTAGAGATGTGTTTTCAATTAAGTATAAATTTGAGAAACACTTTTCGGAAGTATGTTTCATATAATATGAGACATTCTATGTCATGTAATGGAAATATGAAGGATATATTTAAGGATCTGTCTAATCATCATTATAATCACCACCATCAACATAATATATAATGTCTGTAGCCAAATTTCCTCATCATAATATGTACAGCATAAGATCTAAGCACAAAGCTGAAAAGGAGCTTTGGAGAGCCCTACTGTTTGACAGCTTTTGCATCTAATTACTAAGATGTCACCAGAAATCAGATTGTGTTGGGGCGGGGTTGTCAAGAGATGGCAGGGCCTAAAACAAAGGAAAACATTGTCTCTTTGTATCTGGATCACTGTTTCTTTGGCTGTGAGAGCGTCTGCTCTGTTCGTTAACCCTTTGCCAGGTGAGTGGTGCCAGCATAGCAATGCTGCTCACTTACACAACAGCAGTTGATGGACAATGGTATTCACCATCTTGTGTATTACTTTGGTCTATTTCAGGTTTTAGTCTCAGAGAAAATAGATATTAAATTTCAAGTCATTTGGTTCACCTTGATGAAATCGCTGTCTGCCCTTTGGGAATACAAATAGAAGTGGTAGAACTCATTGATGCTTTCTAACCTTTGCCTTTCAGTCCTGGTGAAGGCAAGAAAAGAAAGAGATAAGAACCTGGGAGCTATGGAGAATGACACCAGCTTCTCTGTCTTGCAAGCTGTCAGAGTGGTTCGTAGGCACCAAGAGTTCTGAAGAGGCTCTTGGACTCAACTTTGAAACTCTGAAGGCTGGCTTTGAATGCTGGAAAAAATTAATCCAACAATCTGAAAAATGAAAGAGACCCAGGAGTACTGAAAGTCACTTCAGTAAACTTCTATGAGGATGAAAAAAAAAAAAAAACAGGATTTATTTTTGATTCTTCTGCTGCACTATATGCTTTGAATTTCCTGCTGAACTACTAGCAAAAAGACCGGACTGGGATTTTTCTGTGATCCTGGCAGCCCATAGATGGCTAAAGGTCAGAAGAGAGATTAGTAAGATAGATGTAAGCAGAGTTTCAAAATTACCTCTTTACTTACACATCATGGATACATTATTTATCGGTTCTTCTGTATACTATATGCTTGAACTCAAAGTGCAGGGCAGACAAAGTGTGACAAGGACTGGGATCTGATGAAGCATCTAGCAGATGAGAATGACAGGCTGGCAGGAAAGGGAGGGACCTGTGGGGATTCTGTGAAAATCAGGGTTAAGTCACTATCAGGAAAATGCAAATGAAAGCCACAATGAAACAGCATCACACCCCAACTGAAACTGAAAGCCAAAAAATAACAAATGCTGGTCCAGATGAAGAAAAAGGGATCTCCTACTGTTGGTGTGAATATATATTAACATGACCATTATGAAAAATAGTTTTGGGCTTCCTATGAAAATAGAACTACCAGATGATCCAGAAATGCCACTCCTGGGTGGACAGCAGAAGGAAATAAATCCTTATATCTAAGAGACTCCCACGCTGTCATGTTCACTGCAGTGCCACTCCCTGTAGCAAAGATATGGAATCAAAAAAAGCAGCCATCAATGGATGAAGCAATAAAGAAAATGTATGAGTACATGATGATTCAGCCATAGAAAAAAGTGAAATCCTGTCTTTTGCAGTGGAACTGGGGCATTATATCGAAGGAAATATGCTAAGCACTGTTTTTTTTTTTTTTTCCCCTGTATTTTAGGGAAGGGTCTATGGGGTGCTCAAGTTGTCACTACTAGATTGAACTTGTAGTGATCCTCCTGCTTACAGCCTCCCAAGAGCTGGGATTACAGGCAGGCACCACCACGCCCAGTCTCAATTGCCATTTCAGTCCACCCTGGGGGCGGGCCAGCACAGCAGGCCTGGGGATTGAGCCCCTCACCTCTGCGCCTGCTTGCAAAGCTAAGCACTCTTACCATGTGTTGCTTACTAGTGTGTGAAAGCTAAATAAGCTGATAAAATAAGAAAGTAAAATAGTAGAAACTGCAAGCCAAATGGTGAGGGTAGTAAGACAGAGATATGCTGAACAACGGGAACCAAAACACAAAGTGGTGGGGTTTAGTACTAGTACTGGCAGGAGGATCACTATGGATATGAGCATTTGTTGTGAATTTAAAAAACAACTAGGAGAGTCCAAGGAGTCCCAAGACACTTAGCGATAAATATTTGAGGTAGCCTGACCATTACAGGTTATAGATTTGCATTAAAATATTATACTGTTCCTGTAAGTTTGTTCAAAAGTTATACATTGATTACAACATTTAAATATCAATATAAAAATGATACAGTTTTGAGGAAAAGAGGGGATAATCCTGTCCACTTGCAACATAGGTCTTTAGGCTTTCTAATTGTCAGTAATACACATTTGCAGTACACAGTGCTTACAATCCCTGTGTGGAGCTGGTGCATTCCACACACATCTTCATTCCTTTTGTTCATCTCCTTTCTCTCCATCCGTTGATTCATTCCTGTCTAAGAATGATTTCTCTCCCTACTTCCTAATAGCTCTTTTCATTGTTATATCTATTTATTTGCTTGTGTGTTTTAACTTATGTATATGGTACAGGGTCTCACTACGCAGCTTGGACTCATAGTGATCCTCCTGTTTCAGCCTCCCCAGTGTTGGGATAATAGGCATGCACCACCCCACCTGGTTTGGTGGCTGGCTCAGCAGATCCAGGGTTGGTTCAGCATGGCATTTGGTACTGAGAATCAAACCCAGCTCCTTGAGCTTGCCCAGCACTGGAGCTTAGTCCACTGAGCTATCTCCACAGTGGCTTTTGTGTGTGTGTGTGTGTGTGTGTGTGTGTGTGTGTGTGTGTGTTACCAGGGATGACCTTGTGCTTGCTAAGCTGCGCTATCTCCTTGGCTTGCTGTGTATTTATAATTTGAGTCACCTTGTGTAAGAGAAACTCCATGATATTTAAATTTGTGTGTCTGGTTTACTCCACCTGACAGTGTAGTCCCACGATGCATCCATCTTTCTGCATATAACGCATGTTTATCTGTCTTTGTGCACAGCAGTGCCTTGCTGTGTGTGAATCCCACACTTTCATAGGCTGCTCTGAAAGTAGGTGAGATTTAAAACCTAATGGGCACAATTTCAATCTTATATTTACGTTTATTTTAAACATTTATGAAGTATGCAATCAAATGTGGCATTTTTACCATAAGTTAAATTATAGAGCCAAAGTTATAGCCCTAGCTCATATATATAGTAAGTCTCCAACATCCAATGGTTCATCTTGCAAGGTTTTGATTTTAAAATGGTGTGTAAATGATGAGCATTCAGTAGAGACTTTGTCTACTGGCTTTAAAAAAAAAAATACCTAGAATAATACTCAGGAGCTTGTGCTTGCCAGGCAGGCACCGTGCTGCTGAGCTATCCACTCACCTCAAGACTGTATTTTGAAGTCTTAATTTTTATCTTTTTCTGGTTTGTGATAAGTAGCACTACCCTCTTTGATGGTTCTGGGCAGGGGCAGCCAGCAGACCCTAGTAAGTCTCATGACTATGAAGTAGGGACGTGATACCCGACAGTGTCCAGTGTTTCCAGTGCCTTTTGGACATTGTAGTTTGTGTTTTTACCCCATGTCTACAAAATGCCCATTTGTACCTCTGTGTCTATAAGATGTTCAGTATTTTGTCATCCTGTCAGATGCTTTTGTCCAAACGTAGGCTAATGAAGATGTTCAGAGTCCATTTAAGTTAGGTGAAGCTAAGCTATGATTTGCATGGGCTAGGTGTAATAAAGTATATTCAATTTATAGTATGTTAAATGTGTACAGATTTACCAGGGTATTTCACAAGTTGAGGAG
>NW_004524736.1:74481-75879 GCF_000260255.1 Octodon degus | reverse complement strand
ATTTACCATCATGTATCTTATTCTGTCACTCAAGAAATTATGGAAACTGTTCTCAAATTTTGTTCTCTATGCAAATAATATCCAACCAGAGTCAACTGATTTCTTTCCTCAAGTTTATCTCCTTATTTTCCTTTTAGCTTCCCTCCCACATTTTCCTTATTGCTTTCTCTTAGGATGTTTTTGTTGTTACTGTTTTTGTGGTGAGAAAACATTTTATTCATCTATCTAATTATAACTGATACGGAAATAGCTCAGTTGAATCTTTTGTAGCTTGGTAAAGTCTTACAATGTTGAAATCAGTATTCCGCAAACTCATGAAATGCAATTACTGCCTCTTCTATACTTTGTTTTTTTATTTTTTATTTTTTATTTTAGGGAAAGGTCTACAGGGTGTTCAGGGTCTCACTACTAGATTGGACTCTTAGTGCTATGCCTATTTACAGTCTCCTAAGAGCTGGGATTACAGGCACATGCCACCACACTCAGTCTCAATTGCCATCTCAGCACTCCCTGGGGGGCGGGGCCAGCATGACAGACCCAGGGATGGAAGCCCAACCCCTGTGCCTGCTTGCAGGCACTTTAATCTGCTGAGCTATTTGGCCGGCCCTGAAATGATTTTACTCTTTTACTTTGCTTTTTCCAGTACCGGGGATTGAACTCAGGACCTTGCACTTGCCAGGCAAGCACTTACTCTACTGAGCTATCTCCTCAGTTCTCTATACTTTCCAATACATTTTAACTACACATTTCAGTTAATACCACAACTTGATTTTAATCTTCCTGAGATAGTTGTATATCAAATTTAACTAGTATTCTTCCTGGCTCCTTCTACATTGAAGGGATATAAATTAATCATGGGACAAAGCTGATAGTGTTGGGTTTAAACTCCAGTTACTTGACTGACTACCTATGCAACTGACTAATAAAAGGCCAGGCACAAAGCAAAATGCTCAGTGAATGTCAGCTGTTCAGTAAACACCAAAGACAGACATGGTAAGGTTTCCACAGGCAGGCTAGAATAACTACTTCTGATGCACAAATTATAAGGCAATAACATTCCTTTATTGAAGACCAAGATCTGAAAATATGTTTCAAGATTCAGTGCTACCTGCATAAGCTTCTCTTTCGGAGCCAGAGCTCTTGATTTACATCCATCTCTCTCCATCACTGAGAAGTGGAGTTGGGGGAAGAATATCAAGAAAGACTTGAAATTCAGCCCTAGGACAGGAGCAGCAGGTCGTCAGGAAGCTCTGCCCTAGTGAAGCCAGCCTGGTGTCCAGGGACAGCATGTGGCTTCCTGCCTTCCTGCCCTCCTCTGTTTCCTTGCCAAAACCCTCTGCTTTGAGGACCAGAGATGATTGTCGTATTTGCTTTGGCCCTGAACTTAGAAGGAATTGC
>NW_004524736.1:56100-58109 GCF_000260255.1 Octodon degus | reverse complement strand
CAAATGGACTTGGTGGACATATACAGAGTGTTCCACCCAAACACAGCTGAATACACATTTTTCTCAGCTGCACATGGGTCTTTTTGTAAAATAGAGCACATACTGGTCCATAGGTCATGCTTAAGTATATGCAAGAAAACAGAAATTATCCCATGCACATTATCTGAGCAAAGTGCATTGAAACTGGAAAGAAACGACAAAAGAAAGCAGAAAAAAACCATTAAATACATGGAAATTAAATAAATAAAATTATGGAAAAAATAATAATTTCAAGCTTACCAAAAAGTTTCTATGGTAGTAAAAATAACTGCCATACATAGTTTATTAAGATTTGCCATCAAGTGCTATTATTATACTTCAGGTACCTAATTATTTGTGCTCTATAATATATGTCTACATGAATATGTGCATTGAATTATTTGAAAGTCATGCTTCTTTATCCCTAAGTACTTCAGTATATGTTTCCTAAGAACAAACACATTAACATTCTCTCATGTTACCACAGTACAGCTATGAATCTCTGAAAATTTTTTAAACTTTATTTTATTTATTTATTTATTTATTTATTTATTTACTTTTTGTGGTACTAGGGATTGAACTCAGGGCCCTGCACTTGCCAGGCAAGCACTTATTCTACTAAGCTATCTTTCATGAGCTATCTCCCTGGCCCTGAAATTTGACATTAATAAAGTAAATTTTCCTTATAGTTCACACCCCAACTTTGTCAATTAATCGAGTTTCAAATTCTAAAACCCTTTTTAAAGCATTTTAGTGCAACAGCTTGCTGGCATGGGGGACATACACCTGTAATCCCAGCATTTGTAAGGTGGAGGTAGGATCCTTGTGAGTTCAAGGCCAGCCCAGGCTACCTAGTGAGTTTGAGGCCAATCTGAATAGATAATATGTCCTTGTCTATCTATTAAAAAATGTACAAGATCTAATCCAAGGTAATATTCTACATAAATTGTCCTGGCCCTAGTTTGCTTTAGGTGAGAACTGCAACTGAGCCTTGCTTTGTCTTTCAAGACATTAATGAAATCTTGTTTATTATTATCTGAGCCTAGAGTAAGACTCTGTGGTAGACATCTTTTTAAATAGCTGTGAAAATTCCTGTGTATGAATGTATATTTCCTGTATAGCCCTTTTTCCATCAGTATTGATGGCCTTAGGAACTTGCTTCTAACAAATGGAATGTGTGAGGCTTCTTCCAAGATTATGTTATAAAAACACAGTTATCTCTGTATCTGTGTCTCTTTGGGTCTCTGCATCTCTGTCTGTGTCTGTCTGTCTCTCTCACTTTCTCTCCTGCTCCCTCACTTTCTCACTCTCTCTCTCTTGTTCTCTGTCTCTTTCCTTCCTTCCTTCTCTCCTTCTTTTTCCTTTGCTCCCATTTTTCCAACTAATCTGGTTATAGTCATGAAGATCTTCTTCTGAAAATTTTAGTAGCTCTTATTAGTGCTACTCTGAGTCAAATAAGGATGCTTTCTTAATCATTTAAAATATTTCCTTGATGCAGAATAGTTTATGATTATATAATAAAATTTTTCTACACACAATGTGATTCGTGGCGCTGGCATTTGGGGTGGCATAAATCATGTTAGACAAAGTGTCTTTTCAGAGAAATTTACAATTTTTCAACTACTAATTATCAAATGCCAGAATTAATTTTTCTCAGATAATTATTCCTTTAGCATAGTTGACAATCCCAGGCATTTAACTCATTCATTAAAATGCAGTAATGATTTTTCCAATAGTTTTTCAGTAACATTAATGACATGCATAATTATGCATCACTAATTTGCAAGAACAATGAAATACTATTTTATTGGCGCTTACATTTATAGGACTATATTTTGTTGGAGGCTTGTAAGAAACTTTTTTGTCATAAAAGAGGTCACATAACTGAAAAGTTTTCCCTTCAATATTAAATAATCTGCTATATAATTGTACTCTATAATGTTAGATTAGCTACTATTTTTAGTTTGGGTAATTTTTATTATAATGAAGAT
>NW_004524736.1:51043-55787 GCF_000260255.1 Octodon degus | reverse complement strand
TTGTCAAATGTTTTAGGATGTTCTTGCTCTAATGTTTACATTGTTGCTCATTAAAATAACATACTTTTGAGAAAGGTAAATTTCTGGCTTATTTCATTACTACTTAGACAACAAAATTCAAGCCTTTCTCTCTTTTATCTAAAAAATCAGCTTTGGTTTTATAAAGTAAAAGCATAGATTTCATATAGTGTTAGTTTTAAACTGAATGAATAATCCATCAACACTTACATACATGCACTCATTGAACAAAACACTTAGTCTGTTGAAAAATTGTTAGTTGACCTGAAAATATTTGATGTAATGAAGTTGGCTTTACTCAAAAATGACACGGTTCTTCTCTAAGATGATGGCTGCCCTCTGCAAAGCATGCTGCTGTAGCCCTGTCTGTGTGCCACAGCAGTGACATGCGGGCCGTGATTCGCCTGCCTCACAGATGTTTTTGCCTAAAGGAAGTAGCAGTAGCCTAGTTTTCTACATACAAGTGATAACAGAATTCAAATTATTTCCAAACCAAAGCACAACTGTTTCAATTCTAGTAGTTCAGTGATTACATTGAATACAGCAAAGAGGAAAGGACGGTTGTGCCTATAAATGCTTAATGTTTATGTGATTTTTCTGAGCCTGAAAATTTAAGTATGAGTTTTTCAAGAGACATATTCTCGGGAGGCTGACATGGGTGGCAGCACGTTTGTGGAGCCCTGGAAGATTTCATTTGCATCAGTCATCAACACATGGATGCATAACAAGAGTGGGTATTTTTCAGGAAGAGAACACACATTTGATTTGACATTTTCTTGTTGAACTTGAGGCAGCCAGCTTCCCTGGATTTATTCCATCTTTCATCCCACCAAACTTTCCCTCCTACTCATCAAATAATCACTGCATTCTTCACCATAAAACACAGGCAGATGGGTTCTTGTGTCATTATTTGTAATCTGATTGAAAAGATCTGTTTTTGCTTCTTCTGGCCCCCATTCTATAGTTCACTAAAATCAACAGTCACTTCCTAAATCCACCATTTTTCCTTGTCTTAGTAAAGAAATAAGACTTAAACTGGTGATATTGTCTTTGAAATTTCCTCATGCACATGTTATTCTGCAAAATTTATAATTCATGTAAATTATTGGGGGGTAGTTCAAATAAAGTATGGAAAATTCTTTTTCTTAATTCAGGAATGGGAACATAATTTCAAAATGGAAAATCATCAATAATTGCAACATAACAATAGTAACTGTAAGGGGCTGGGGAGATGGCTCGGTAGAGTAAGCACTTCCCTGGCAAGCGCAAGGGCCTGAGTTCAATCACTGGCTCCGCAAAAACAAAACAATAGTAACTGTATTGGAGTCTAACCATTACTCTTTTCCAGGAATGTGAATGTTATATGCTTTATACATATATGTATATACTTTCCATGTGTTCATTGCTGTTTATTCTGAATTGCCTCATGATTGGGATTATTTCTCATTTTGGCTTAGCAATTGTTTGAGCCATTAAAAGAGTACCTAATGCTAAGAGATCAGTCCTTAAGAGACGCTCTTGGCACTTCTTGAAAATGATCATCTTGGCATACAGGTTGAATTTCTTTTCCTACTAGTATGCTACAATTTCCTTGTTGCTCAAGGAAAATACATTACTATGTTTTCAAACTTCCTAATCAACATTGAAGTACCTACCTCTTGGAATGTTGTTAACCTATAAAAAAAATTGATATAAATCTGATGAGTAAAAAATAATCAAGGAGCAGGTCTCTTTTATGACATGTGAAATATAGAAAATATAACAAGAATAAAAAGCAATCTAATACTGAGCTCTGAAGCAACACTTTTCCAAAGCTTTGTGCATTCAT
The DNA here is from genome assembly GCF_000260255.1 of Octodon degus. Lineage (NCBI taxonomy): Eukaryota > Metazoa > Chordata > Mammalia > Rodentia > Octodontidae > Octodon > Octodon degus. The sequence goes on along the minus strand of NW_004524736.1, from coordinate 53,941 downwards.
TAAAACTTGCCTAATATTGTGAGGAAAGGAGTCTATTTTGAGTGACCATGGTAATTGATTAAACATGACTATATTTGCATAGGTATCAAATTTTTAGCTTTCCTGTGAAGAAATTTATTTATTTATTTATTTATTTATTTATTTATTTATTTATTTATTTTTGGCAGAACTGGGGCTTGAACTTAGGCCCTTGCTCTTGCCAGGGAAGTGCTTATTCTACTGAGCCATCTCCCCTACCCAGAAATTTACATTTTATACTTGGTAGATATTTTGACCTTACTTTATTGTAAATTATTGAAATGGCTCAGCAAGAGAAGTGGAAGCAAAGTTGAGAATTTATAGAAGAAAGTAAATTTTATTCATTCATTTCTTTGTGTTTGTTTTGCCCTTAGTCTGCCATCCTTTTTCTATCTTTCCAATCAACCTGTAAAATAATCTGAAAAAAAAAGTCTCATAGGAAGTAAACACATTCCTGAGGTAGGAAATATTGAAATTTACTGGTCTGTATTTTTCTCCAGATCATTCTGCTTAACTTTCTTCTAGGGAAATAAATACAATAATGGTTATTATGTTTTTCCTTGTCTACCATATACACTTGATATTAGAAGAAACTAATTCTTGAAAGACAAAGAAAAAAAATCAACTTCAGGGATTTTATATTCTAAAATCATCTTAAGATGTTATTTTTGATAGATCAGAGGTGTGAGTTTTAGAAAGATTTTTGCTCACCCGATAGAGTTTGTTAAGTGGATTATCTAGTATCACATAATGAAAGATTCATCTCAGTAGGATTAGAAAACCACTGATTATTTTTGTCTCTAGCTTGATTGAATGTGACCTTGGTTATGCCACTGAATGTCTCTGGGCCTCAGATTCGTTGTTTAAAGAAAACAAAATGAATTGAACAATACTGAATCCATCATCATTAATCTATATTAGTTGGTGTGAAGAAAAATGGCCTCTTAAAGGACTGTTTTAAGAATAAAACAGTGGCTTCTTTTTTGTCATCTTTAAATTTCTGCTTGATATTTAAGGAATATATATATATATATATATCATATTCATATTCCTAACAATTATTGATTTTTTCCACATGGAAAAACATTCTCTGTATTATTATAGTTTGCTACAGTTATATTCATCTTCCAGGTAAAGTCTTAGCGATACCATTGAATTCCACGGCCAATTCAGGTTCACATAAGTAGTACTTAGGGATCTGAGATTTAAGCCTAACAGTCTGGAGCCACTTTCCTGACCACTCTACTGGGCTTTAATGTTCCAACACTTGTGATTTCACAGGACTTTTAATACCTTTCTAAGTAATATATTTCTTTTTTGAGGCAGACTGATTTCTTCACTGTCTCTGGAGACCTATGTAGTCATGTCTAGATGACCATCTATCCCTTGCACAAATGTTCTTCCTCCCTTTCCTCTAAATTCCAAATAGCACAATATTCTGTGCAGCTTCTGTAGCCACTAAATGAAGCCAACCTCTGGGAAGGATCTTATGTTTACCATGGCATGCAAGGTAGTGGCTCCCAATAAATTTAAAGCTCTGATCATTCATAGAGCATCCGTACTATGCCATAAATTTCTAGGCTATCATTGTGTTGTCCTCATTTTTGCAATATCTCTGCATTCTCTTATTGGTAAATATCTCCAGATGGAAACTATTCTCCTTTCTTGTCTATACGCATTCTCCTCCACCTTCAATCTCTAACTGGAGCCACAGTCATTTCTCAGCTAGATCATCGTTCAGCTTTCTTCTCTGTCCCATGACCCTCCTCCAGTCATCCCACATGAATCTGCTACAGTAATCTTCAAGAGGATTAATATTTAGTTTTCTTCATCATTTTTAGCAAGAATCTGAAGACTTTGTTTTAACCTCCAAGGCCTTTCAGACCTCCATCCCTACCTCTCTCGCCTGTATGTTGACATTCTCAATGCCAGGAAGGACTTCAGTTTCCCTCTTCAAGGTGCCAGGCCCCTCTCCTCCCTGCTTTCTCGGGACAGACCAGCAGGGGCGTGTTTTCTTACTGCTTAAGGCCCAACACCTCCACAGTTTTAGGTAAGATTTAAGAATTTAGTTTCTCCTGTTAGGAAGACCAGATTTAAATCACTGACTTGACAATTTCTAGTGTATTGGATCAAATAGTGTGACCTACTTCAGACTTTCTTCATCTGTAAGATGGGCATAAAAGGGCTTTTGTTGTTTGAATCTATAAACGCCCCTAGGGCTGTTGATGCATTTTTAGGATGTGAACAATTTATGGGCATATGTCTCAGTTACTTTTCACATAATTTTGGGACAAAATTATTTAGCTCACAGTTTGTGGAGGTTTCAGTCTATACTCTGCAGGCTCCCAGGCAGAGCGGCTCATGGCAGAGAGCAGCTGTTCATGGCAGTAGAAAACAGTAAAGAGCAAAGGGAAGGGCAGCAACTGCGGCGTCCATCAAGTCTCTCTTCCTTCCACTACGATTGCAAAGACTCTTTTAAAGAAGTGGCGGTAGCTGCTGCAAAGATCCGAGCTTCTCCAAAGTGGCGCGGCTGTATCAGTCAACCTCTTCCAAGAAGTGGCATGCAATCTTTCCTCAGCCCCTTTATAGATCCTTTTTGTGCTGCATCATCTGCGGCAGGGCCCCCACAGCCCAGGATGTGGAACCACGGAAGCGATTGAGCCAAGTTGACACAATATATTGACCACTACAGCTTACTAACCTCATCAATCGATTAAGCAAAACTGAGTTCATAACTGAATGGGCTATTAGGAAGGAGGGCCTAATGAAAGGACTGCGTCACTGGGGAGATAATTTGGTAGACTGTATCTAGTTCCATTCTTTCTCTCTTTCTCTTTCTTTCTCTCTCTCTCTCTCTCTCTCTCTCTCTCTCTCTCTCTC
>NW_004524736.1:48559-50943 GCF_000260255.1 Octodon degus | reverse complement strand
TATCTAGTTCCATTCTTTCTCTCTTTCTCTTTCTGTGTCTGTGTCTCTCTCTCTCTCTCTCTCTCTCTCTCTCTCTCTCTCTCTCTCTCTCTCTCTCTGTCTTCCATATGTAGGCTACTATGAGGTATGTAGCTTTCTTCAGACATGATTTACCACAACTCTCATAGCCTCATAGCAGTGAACTAACCATGTATAGAAGTTCTGAAATTCTGAGCTGGAATACATAATTTCTCCACTAAGATTTTTTTTAAAGTATTTATTCAAAGCAAGGAGAAGCTGACTAACACAAAGACTTACCTCACATAATAGGTGGATTAAAGATGATTCATATAAAGCCTTTGCTAAGACTCCTACAACACAGTAAGTACTTAGTAAATATTGATGTCATTGCTTATGCAAATGCAGCCAGTCTAATGAGGGAAATGATTTTTAAAACTGAAATCTGAAAAGCAATGAATGAACACATATACAGTCAAATATATAGAGGAAGAGATAGATGCTCTGGGTCAGAGCTGGATAGGTGTAGAATGAGGTCAAGGAAGTACACAAAGCATTTCAGATTTGTCAATGTAGTGCCTCAAAATTTGCTTCACGGTTGATATTATTTTAATAAAAAAGAAACAATCCAAAGCTTGTTGGGGTCAGGCTTTCATTTCATTTTTCCACAGCCACTTGAAAGGTACTTTATACTTCTTCCAAGATTGTAGCCTTTGTTCATCTTTACTGAACTAGAATAGGCACAATGCTCTTTCTATTGATAGAGCCATCTGAGGTTCCTGGCCTGGAGGGACACGGATGAAGGAAAGCTGGAGTCAGCACATTTGGGGCACATCAGAGAACAATTGAGCAGTGTGCAGTGTGTGCAATTACTTGCCCTCATTAGATACTTTTTAAATGTTTGCGTGCCTGCTGGTGGCAAATGTGGCAAGGTTTAAGTAATTGATGGTGGACAGCATTTTTATTATTCCCTGTTGTTCTATAAAAATTAGAGTTTATTATGTTTTTATTTTATTTTATTTTACTTTTTTTTTTTTTGCTTGACTGACTTTCCACTGAAAACCCTTGCTCAAGAGTCCATGTCTGTCTGAAGTCTGTATCTGGAGTTCTTAGTGGATGGAATGACAGGAACTAACAAAACTGTATGCGGTAGTCCATAAACAGCAAGGTAAGAGTAGCGAGCATAATTCAGGTTTCATAATTTATCCTGTGCGTTTCCATAGGTGATCTCCTTTGAGAAATTTTCACATATACCATCTTCTATGGGAAGCATATATTTATCAACTCTGTTTCACATTTTAGTAAATTTTAAAATAAGATACTGTCAGTTAACTGATCAGATTCACTAGCTAGGAAGGGGCATGCTTAGGGTCATTTATAATGTGTGGCCCACCCTTCCTCACTCGCCTCCCACCCATGGACAGGCTGATTGCACAGTGGCTCAGGAGTAAACAGAGGTGAAGTGTTTAATGCAAGCATCTGGTAAGACTGTGAGGGCAGCAATGGGCAGATATGTTTATCATGGGGCAACTTAGGAAAATGCATTTAGCTAAGTATGCGCTACGAAATGATGGGAAAGTTAGCAGTTGTTTCTTAAGGAACGAATAGACGTGAACATTAGGTGGAGAAAAAGCAACTTATGAAATCTTTCTTTTACTCTTAGTTCAACTACCTTATTAACCTAAACTTTCACAACTACAGTACTAAGTGATGAGTTGCCACCTTAAAAATCTGTTTTGCCATGGGTTGACATCAGTTTCCATTCCAATGAGAGGAATCTTCTAGTATGAATAGCATTCACTTCAACAATTATATGATGGTTTAATTTCTAATTCTTTAAAATTAGTGTTGTTTCTGGTATTCAGTATATGCTTGCTACTAGTGTTTTTCTTAATTGACAACAATTTTACATACTTTTGATATATGACAGGATGTTTGGACATAAGCAAACACTGTGGGATGGCTATATCACCTCGTGACCTTATTTTTGTGTGTGTGGGTGAGAAGCCTTAAAGTGTATTCTCCTAGTACATATTGTTGACTATAGTCACCACGCTGATCAATAGATCGCCTGAGCTGTATGCTACATGTAACCTAAATCTCATACCCTTTCACCAACATATTCTCTCACACCTATTCACCCACACAGCCTTTAATAGTCTCTTTATACTCTGTTACTGTATAAGTGCAGCTTTTTAGATCTACTTACAAGGGAGATAAAGTGTTTTTCCTGCCGATTAAGGGTTATTTCACTTAATATCCTCCAGGCTCACCTATATTGGTTTTAAAACAAAACACTTCCTTCCTTTTGAAGAAAGTAGGATGCATAAAGAAAATATATACAGATATGTATATATGTATATACATATATGTATATAATTTTAAAA
>NW_004524736.1:40449-48459 GCF_000260255.1 Octodon degus | reverse complement strand
ATATATATATATTTCCCTTATGTATCCTACTTTCCAAAGTCTTGGTGTAAGGAGTTGTAATTCTCACAATTTTTCTTGCAGTAATGTATTCACTAGCTATTTTTTTATGTATTAGGTACAGGGTCTCACTACGCTGATCAGACTCATAGTGATCCTCCTGCTTCATCCTCCCCAGCACTGGGATTACAGGGTGTGCCACCATGCCTGGATTAAGTCACCAGCTCAGCTTGCTCAGGAGCAGGCCTGGCCTAGGATGCAGTACCAGGGATACAACCAGGTCCCTGTGCTTTCTTAAGCAGACACTTAGTCTGCTGAGCTATCTTGCTGGCCCCACTAACTACTTTTTTAAACTCCCAGAAGATACTAGCTTTGCCACTAAGGTCCAGAGACCTAAAGATAAGTCCAAAAGGCACTCTGATCTTACCATTGTTTGAGAGAAAAATATCTTAGTAGTTTCTGAAAAAAACTCGAGATGGATATATTGAAACCAACTGGTGTCAGTTGAAACCATTGTGGATTTTTCCCCAGGAAACTTGCATCTCTCCAACTACCTAAAAGGGACTCACCCTGATGAGCAGGCTACAGCTGGTGTTAGAGAGGGCTTGGTATTTCCACTGCCTACACTGGGTCTTCCAACAGGCTATATAGATTTGGAATCCTATAATAAATTCAATGTTTCACATTACTGTTATTATTACTGGTCACTACCCAGTGTATAACCTTCTCTGGTCATCTGATCTTCCCAGAAACTTTACCCTTAAAAACTTGCAGGCTTCCCACTCTTGATCTGTCTATAGGCATCTCCTCTTCAACTTCTTGCTGGACCTCATGCCAATAGTTTATTCTGAGACTCCCTCTTCCTGACTAATAAACTCTCCTATATTTTCTCCAACCAGCGGTCTTAAATGAAACTGAGACCTCAGTATAGCAACTCTTCTCCCACATAAGTGGCAAAATCTAACAGCAGGGTGGAGGTAAGTGTAGCAATTGGTGTGGGTTTCCGGTTCTTCTACAAGAATTCTCAGAAATGGCTTTTGTTTGTTTCAGCCTGGGAGAGTGAAGCTTTCCCAAGTGTCTTCCCAGTGATCTTTAGTTAAATGAGAGGTAGGTATCTGGCACCTACCCATTTGGATTTTCAAGTATCAGAGTTCCTTCAAATGCAGGAGCGTAACAACAATAACACAAAACACTTTGCCAGGTGCAAGATGTTCTAGACAAGCAAGGCTTCCTTCTCTGAGGATGTGCTTGTCCTGCATTAAGATCATTCATTGAAAAAAATGATTTCAAAAAGCTTTATCTCCCACTATATCTCTTTTCTAAAACTTTTACATTTTAACTCATTTTTCCACATTATTATCTATCTCTTACTTCTACTACCTATTGAAATAAATAATTTGGTATGTTTTATTCCTACTGAGTAAAAAGACTAAGAAATTTAAGGTTATTTTACATAATTGAGTCATAAGGCACTCTGTGTATGAAAAAATAAGGTTAAGCAATACGTATTTAAGGGACATGAGCATAATGGCATACACCTAATAATCATGCTGTTCCGGCCTAATTTATACTTTCTTTTACTGACATGGTAGAAAATTCAAGATTACACAGAAACCTCCAGGGCAGCCTGTTTTATTATGAGGAATATTCAGAAATCTCAGTTAACAGAGATTTCAGATTGACTGAGAAATATGCTTCATATTTAAATGTAAAATTATGTTAATGAAAACTGTTTCATAAATAGAGTTTGATATACTGTTCCTGAGAAAATGATAGAAGCACAGAAGTCTTAAGGTCTCTCTCTTGAACCCCAGAAACTTCTTGAAGAGAATAAATTACTAAGCTATTTTTTAAATTTTATTATCTTCATTCAAAAACAAGATTCCTGTTTTCACTCTTCCAGTAATACATTCTCTGTTTCTGTGTCCCACAGGCTAGTAAGACACAAGGCTGAAGAAGAACACAGGCATTAAAATAAAAAAAACAGGCAATAAAATTAAATTTGTTTCTACCACTTATTAGTCTTAGGATCAAGAACAACTTTCTCTAAAATTTTCCAGTTTTATAAATCCATAAAATGGAGATAATTTTTGGCATTCTGATTCTTAATGAGGAATAAATGGGACAGTTTAGGTAAAACATTCCAAATTATTCCTGGTACATACTTTATATTTAGCAAATGCTTGCTGTTGATACTTACCATCATTATTTACATTTACACAGTAGTTCATGGAAGAGCTCCTGTTCAAATTTAGTGAACGTGTCTTTGTTAACCTGAAGGGCGCTATATCATCTATCACCTTCTAATGAGTGCTTTCCCAGATGGAGGAGGTCTGATCTTTTTCATCTTTGCCGTCGTCGATCGCATTGTGGCTGCCGCATCTGGCGGCTTCAGGCTTGCTGGGATATTGTGGAGAAGGAGTGAGGGTAGGAACAGCCCTCATCTGCTGCTGTGCTGCAGTGAAGTCACTGCTCCTATTTCTTCCTTGTATCTTTCTGCCTTTGCTTTGTGGGCTACAAATAGTATGCAGCCATTCAGGCCATTGGTTGAATCTTCCAACATGTTAAAACAGCAGTTGTGTTACACACACACACACATACACACATACACACACAGATGCATGCACACACGTGTCTTTTCCATTGCAGTATCCCAGTTCCTTCAAGATTTCCTGGTAACTGTTTTCCAACATTTGTTGACCTCTTCATTCTCATTTGTGCATAGAGTACTAAAATGTTCTTGGAGCAAAACATGCATTCTAGATTTTTCAAGAACTTACAAAATTTAGCTTGTACACAAAATTTCTATTACTATAAGATCGCTTTAATTTCTGGAAAGACTCTTGCCATAATTGGGCTTGAAGGGCTGGAGAGATAGTTTGGTGTTCTAAGCAGCTGCCTGGCAACAGCAAGGACCCGAGTTCAGTACCCAGTAGCACATGCCATGCCAGTCCTGGAACCCCAGGCATGCTGTGCAGGCCACTGAAACCAGGAGTGGTGGTGCACACCTATAATCCCCTGAGGCTGAGACAGGAGGATCATTATGGGTTTGAACTGTGTAACAAGACTCTGTATCAAATAAAAAAAGAATTTTTTTAAAAATTGAACTTGAACTTTGAAGTAATCAGCTTTACTACAGCTGGCACAGAGTAGATGACACCTGTAAGTTACACCTGTAACTTTTTTTTTTTAAATCAGGGATTGAAAACAGTACCTAGCAAGCATAAGGTACTGTTTTCAATCCCTGATTTAAAAAAAAAAAAAAAAAGATGTTGGGGAGAGGCTTATGGCTAAAAAAGTTTCAGTCCATGATCATTGTAAGAGTGGTACAAGACAGTATCTGATATGTGGAAAGCTGGTTGAAGACCTGAAAGGAATGGAACAGGGAACAGATACATTTCCTAAAGTCACTACTTCATGACCCACTTCCTCCAACTAGGTGTCTCATCCTAACAGCGCTTTCAACTAGGAGCTCATCATGGAAGAAGTTAGTGCCCTCATAATCTGATCATCTTGGTAGGAATCTCTTAATCCAGTCAGATTGACAACTGAGATTAAGTGGTATGAATTCATTGACAGTATTGCATTTGAGTTTTCATTAGAACAACTGTATGGAAAAACAAACTCTGCCCTCAAATAATTAATGGTGATGGCAAATTGAACCTAATTCTTGGGTTTTACATTTCTGGCAAGTGTTACATTGTTAATATCATCTCATTGCTCCAGTATATTGAGGACTGTAAATCACTGGTCTATCATCTAACTCATTAGTTATTTTATGTTATTTTAGCATAAGATATCTGATAATTTGATAAGTATGCCTCAGAGTATAATAGTATAATAATGGGAACTTCAGTGAACAAAAATTCCATTAAACTACGACTTACTACGCAAATGGCTCATGTGCTGGACACCTTTATTTTGGTAGGATGTAAATAATGAGTATTACCCTTCCATCTCTAGGCTTATCTCTCTTTGGTTAGAGTGAGTCATTCTACTTGGATGACTTATTGAATAAGCTTTGTAAGTTTTTCATCTTCTATTAAGAAAATCTTCCAAAATTAAATTGCTAAACTTATATAAAGCATATATATATCTATACACATATGTGCCACACAGAGCACTTTTACTTATATAGAATTAAGATCATGTAATATATTATGTTGTTCTATATTGTTTATGGAATTTTCCAAAGTAATGAAATAATACAAATTCATATGAATTTTAATGGCCATATACATTCTGTAAAATAATTATAAAATACTTTGTGAAACAAATTCCCAAATGAAGTATATATTCAAATTTTGGCCATTATGAATAATCTCATGATAAAAGTCAATATGATTAAATAATTCTCAGCACCCTTGGTAATTTATCCTAGATGAATGCTTAAGAAAAGACTAAACGGGCATATACTTACATATGCATATATCTACAAATATTTATAATTGATTTTACAAAAGATATTTTAAATAATATATGAAATATAAAGAATAAATCTTAAAAAATATTACAACCCAGAGAAAAAACACTGACATGACTTTTGTATATTTGCATTTATTTACTGATTTGTAAATTGTTTTATTATTACAGTGAAACCTTGGATTGCAAATAATTTCTGCAAACATGCCACAAAACAAGTAAAACTATCTAATAATTGTTTTTCCGGTACTGGGGATTGAACTCAGGACACTGCACTTGCCAGGCAAGCACTTATTCTACTGAGCTGTCTCTCCAGCCTGTATCTAATAAATTTTGGCCTGACAAATGAGTACTATCTTGTAGTACAAGCACTACATGATGCTGAATGTCCCATGATCACGACTGAACTGATTGTTCTTTCTGTCTCTGTCTCTGTGTCTGGCTCTCTGTATCTTTCTTTCTTTCTCTCACTCGCTGGCTCTCTCTCTTTCCGTGGATTGTTGTGAGTGATTATCTCCCAGCAGCAACATTATGGAGGGGACCTTGACTACAGAGGAGGAGGACAAAAAGGCAGAGGAATCCTTCCCTGCACAAGAGATCAGGCAGACACATAAAATGTGGCAAACAGAAAAGCATCACCTGAATAATACTGTAGCAGTGTGACGGGTGAGTCTTTCTAATGCAATGTCATATTTCCATGAAATCCTCAAAAGCTTCCTTGTTAAAGTTGCATAAAAAGAAACAGAATCCACAGAGTTAGTAGAGAGAAGCGATCCCATTAATGACAGTGAAAACAGTTGTACACATCTCCCTCGTCTCTCGCACTCGTTACAAAAGTTTTCATAGGTCAAGGCAGGTTAATTTGTTTAATATTTTTAATCATTTATCTATTTATTTACTTACTTATTATTTATTTGGTACAAGATCTCATGATACAGCTCAGACTCATAGTGATCCTCCTGTCTCAGCCTCCCCAGCACTGGGATCATAGGTGTGCACAAACATGACTGCTTTCAGTGGCAGGCTTAGGGCGGGGCCGGTGCAGCATGTGGTGCCAGAGATCAAACCTGGGTCCCTGTGCTTGCCAGGCAGGTGCTTAGACTGCTGAGCTATCTCTCCAGCCTTCATGTTCTTTATACTTTGTGATTTTTATTATTTTGTATTATGTTACCATAATGTAATTATTTTATATGAATATATTTGATTTGTGGAATGAATCATCTGTGTATTATTTATTATGGGAAATTCAATTTGATATATAATTACTTTGTATTATAAGCATGTTTCCAGAACAAATTCTGCTCATAAACCAAGGTTTTATATATATATCATGAGCACATCATATGTACATGCTATTTTAAAAACTATTTTGATTTCCTGTAAGTCATAACTATTATTATGTTTTTAGGGGTTTTTTTGTGTGTATTTTTTATGACAGAGTCTAAAGAGTCTCACTGTGTAGATCCGACTCATAGTGATCCTCCTGTTTACAGCCTCCCAAGAGCTGGGATTACAGGCATGGGCCACCATGCCCGGTCCCAATCACCCTCTCAGCGGGCCCCGGGGGTGGGGCCGGAACTGCAGGCCTGAGGGATCGAACTCCTAGCCCCTACGTCTGCCTAATCAGGAGCTTTAATCAGGCTGAGCCATTTGGCTGGCCCTTCACAACTGTTATTATGAGTCATTTATCATTTTCACCAACATAATTGCTGTATCTAATATTCTTTTTTATGGCTTCTCGCAAAAGTCTTTAAGACACAATTGACAGAAAAATGAATATATTATGGTGTATCCTATGTCACACATTTTTGCAGTCATACCTTGTATATTTTTAAAGTGAAAAGCACTATCAAGTTAATTAGTTGTCATATATTCATATATATATATATATATATATATATATATATATATATATATATACTCACAAGATTCCCTTTTCTTCCTAGTGGTGAGAAAATTTCTGATCTTCCTTCATGAGAAATTTTAAATATCCAGTGTAGGTGGTGCTCTAAATCTCCAGGATGTATTTACTTTATACAACTATAATTTGTATCCTTTGACCAATGTGTGCTCATTCCCCCACTTTTCTGTCCTTCCTAACCACTTTTGAAGGGAGAAATACATAAAAATAAATTGAACTTAGGTTTCACATATAAATAATATTGTGTGACATTTATCTGTTTGTGTCTGGTTTATTTCACTAAGGTCTGTTAGGTCTGTTAAGTTGATCTCTGTTGGCACAAATGGCTGGGTATCTTTTTAAGATTTGACAGTATTCCATTACTCATAAAAATTGCCTTGATTTTTTAAAAGTTCCTTATTATAGTTAGCCATGATACATTTTTTGGTTTTAATTATTATGTACACTGTGAAGAAATAATCTTTTTAATAATTTTTTACAAAAATCACAATTTCTTTTTTGCATAAAGTGTTAAAGGTGAAGAAATTGTTAGAAAAATATTATGCAAAGTAAACTATTTTCAAATATTTAAAAAAACAGCTAATATTCACAAGCTTAAATATCACACCGTTTCTCTTATAGGAAAAGCTTAATACAGAAAAAGTACAAAATAAGAAAAAATAAAATACAGCATTTTAATCCATCATGAACTACATATCTAAAATTGTTCTTTGCCTTACTACAATTGTCTTACTACAATTGTCTTACATGTTTCATATGTGCTTTGGTCTATTAGTCTGCTTTCCATTCTTCACATGTGCTAATTAGGTGTGTAATGTCTTATGAAATAAATAAATGAATCTAATGCTAGAAAAATAAAAAGTTGGTGGAGGGAGAGGGGAACAAAGATACCTTGAGGTGTGTTATGTACATGTTTTAATTTCCTCCAGTGAACATAATCATTTTGTACTGAAAACATGTACTAATAAAAGTAAACAAAACTTTCTCTTAATACAATGAGAAGAAAGATTTGTACTAATAGTGTTTGGACAAAATATCATGCCTGCATCTTGTACTACAAATAAGCACTACGAAGACTATAATATGCAATGCATTAATTATTGAAACTGTCCTACTAATCAGTTTTGAAACTGTCTCATTGCTATTTGTTTCTCAATAAAATTAATAAAAAAAAGAAAAATACTATACACAATTCTAAAGATATACCATACCCAGTCTCAAATTGCCATCTCAGCATGCCCCAGGGGCAGGGCTGGCACAGCATGCCAGGGTTCAAACCCCAGCTGCTACACTCTGCCTGAGCAGGCCTTTAGTCTGCTGAACTATCTGGCCGGCCCTAAAGCACTTTATGGTGAGAGTTCAACGGTTCTTTGGAAAATGTCTGCAGGTTTTCTACAGTACTAAATCACATTTACTCAAATTCTTACCAACACAACTTATGCATTTCTGTGATTTTTTAGAACAAAACTATATTGTATTGGTTGTATTTGATGTTGGCTTGATTTCCAGGGAAGTTCAGGTTTGGAGTTGGTTAGTTGGTTGGTGTGTGTGTGTGTGTGTGTGTGTGTGTGTGTGTGTGTGTGTGTGTGTGTGAGAGAGACAGAGAGAGAGAGACAGAGAGACAGAGACAGAGACAGAGACAGAGAGACAGAGATAGAGACAGAGAGACA
>NW_004524736.1:31273-38773 GCF_000260255.1 Octodon degus | reverse complement strand
TAACTACAGTGCACTGTCAAAACCAGGACACTGCATTAGTGCCGGCATCATCCAGGCTCGAGGTGGCGCGCCAACAGTAAGTGAGGATCTCCATCCACCTGCCAAGTGGGTTCTTTTTAATTTTTAAAAAAATTTCAGACAGACTTTCTCCAAGTCATTTCATTGCCTAGGCTGGGCTCAAATGTGCAGCGCTCCTGCCTCAGTTGCCCAGGTAATAGTTCTTGTTACTTCTGTATCATAGCAACTCGATCACCCTGATGCATAGCTGGTCACTATGTTGCATGTTGTAAAAATCAATCAAAGACAGCCAAGTACTCTGCCTCTGTACTGCCCCTTGCAACTCCATAAAAGGCTCTATTCCTAGGTCTTCAGGGGCTGATATTTTGGGAATGACCTCCATTAGAGCCTGTTGACATAAAATGAATCTGCCTCGAAGGCCTGGGTGTCTTTTTGGTGTTTCTGCTTGCCACTGTCATAGGAGTGTGTCGCCACTCCTGCACTGATTAACAATCTTCATATACAACATTTTATTTTTAATCTGACTATTTGTTATATTGCAGTGTTGTCTTCAACTTAGTTGCTTAGAATACCAGATATATAAATACAAAATTGGAACAATAAAGAAAAAAGAAAAACAGTTATAAGAAATTAATAAGAGGAAAAAAATGAAAAAGAAGACAAAAAATAAGTATTAATGGCTCCTTTAAGATAGATCAGCAGATATCCACAGCACAATTATCAAAGCCATCTTGAATACATGCATAGATATACCCTTTGCCCCCACTCTTTGTTTTGTCCTTCTCATCTCAGTAATTCCTTCCTTTTGGACAGATTCATTTCCTTTTCACAGTCTCTATTGTACCCTTTAAATTGAATGACCCTTTTGGGTTCTAACACTAGGCAGACAATACAATGTTTCCACTTAAGAGTACAGTCTCTAACTGCATCCATTTACCAATAAAAGCTTCAGATTTATACTTTTATATAGCTGAACAATACTTCATTGTGTAAAAATACTACATCTTCTTTATCCACTCTGTAGTTGATGGGCATTTGGGTTGCTTATAAGATTTAGCTGTGATAAACTGTCCTGCTATAAACATGGATGCACACAAATCACCGTGCATGATATTTTCAGTTCTTCTGGAAAAACACCCAGGAGAGGAATAGCTGAATGGACCTCCAGTCCTAGTTTTTTGAGAAATCTCCACATTCTTTTCCACAATGGTTGTACCAGTGTGTACTCCCACCAGCAGTGGAGGTAGGTTCCTGTTCTCCACAGCCCATCCAGCATTTGTTATTGATTGACGAAGTCTTGATGACAGCCATTCTTTCTTGGGTAAGATGGAATATCAGTGTTGCTTTAATTTGCTTTTCTCTAATGACCAATGAAGTTGAACTTTTTTTTTATATTTATTTGCCTTTTGTATTTAAATTTCCATGTTATTATTTTTTACATATCCTCAGAAATAATATACAAGGTTTTCAATTTTTCCACATTGTAGTTTCCAAATTTTTGTTTTTGGGCTGAGGAGACAGCTCGGCATTCTAACCACCTGCCTAGCAAGTACAAGAGCCCGGGTTTGATCCCCATTACCACATGGTGCTGGCTCTCAAATCCCAGGTGCACCTTGCCAGCCCTGGAACCATGCGTAGTGGTGCATACCTGTAATCCTAGCTCTGGGGAGGCTGAGACAGAAGGATCACTACAAGTGTGAGCTGCATAGTGAAACCCTGTGCCAAATAAATAAAATAAATAAATAAATTTTGAAATTTGTTTTGGGGAATGCAATCTTAATAATCATAAGGTGATATTCATAGTTTGATTTATGTTTCCTTAATAATTAATTATGTCTAGCATTTTTTTCATATACTTCTTTGCCATTTGTATGTCTTCTGTGGAGAAAAGGCTATTAGAATCTCTTGACTGTGCTTTAATTGGATTATTTGTTTTGCTATTGAGTTGTATGGGTCCCTTATATTTTAGAAATTAATCTTTGGGCCAGCCAAATAGCTCAGCAGAAAGCGTCTTCTTAGACGCAGGGATCCGGAGTTCCACCCCCTGGGCGCACTGGGACTGCAATTGAGACTGGGTGTGGTGGCGCGGGTGCCTGTAATCCCAGCACTTTGGAGGCTATAAACAGGAGGATCACTTTGAGTCCAAGCTACACAGTAAGACCCTGTAGACCCTGCCCTAAATAACAAAAATAATAATAATAATAATCCTTATCTGGTATATGTTTTGCAAATATTTTCTCCCAGTCTGTAGGTTTCCTTTTTATTTAATCTGATGTGAGGCAGCTTTTTAGTTTATTATAATCTCAGATTTCTGTTTGCTTTTTCTTCCTGTCTTTTAAGGGTCCTATTTAGAAAGTACTGCCAAAAGTAACATCGGGAAGCTCTTCCCCTTTCCCCCACTTTAACTCTAACCGTTTTACAGTTTCATGTCAAATATATAAGTCTTTAATCCATCTTAAATTTATTTGGGTATAAACTTAAGGTATAAAACAGCAGTCAAATTTCATTTTTTGTTGTATGTGGATGTAATATTTTTAAGCAATATCTTTCATGAAAACTATCCTTTCCTTATTGTATGTTCTTGTCTTTCCTCTCAAATGATTTAGCGGCTATGGAAAATAGTAAGAGTGGTCATCAAAACAAAAGAAAATGTATGTTGTAGCAGTCTCACTTCTGGATATATATCCAAAAGATCTACTGAGGACCTGGAAGAAATATCTGTACTTCCACGTTCATTATGTTATAAACACTAACCAGCATATGAAAACAACCCAAGTGTGTTAGCATACGAATATAGAAATATTGCACGTGCGTGGAACGAGACACTGGTCAGCCTTACAAAAAGTATGAAATTCAGTTACTTGTGGAAGCATAGGCGAACCTGGAAAACATCATGCTAAATGAAATAAGCAAGCTCCGGAGTAGAGAATGTAGTGCTGACTGTCAAGGACAAGGAGCTGGAGGAAACTTAGCATCTTTGTTCAGTGGTATCAGGTCTCCATTATGCCAGAATATGTTCTGGAGATCTGTTATATGGCATTGTCCCTATTGCACAATTCAAAATTTATTAGGAAAATAGGTCTCATGTCAACCGCTCTTACCTTAGTGGCTATCGTTATTACCTCAATTGAAGTAATGATATTGCAGTTGTTTTCTAATACTCATAAACTGAAACATTTAATTAATCTTGATCATAGCATAATAGAGCTGATACAGCTTAACTTTATTCTTTATTTTGTTGAAGTAAAACATAAAATTTCGAAGGGCTGTTTAGACATATTGGTTAATTACCCCAAATTTTTTTATTTTTTATTTTGCAGAACTGGGGATTGAACTCAAACCCTTGTGCTTGCCAGGAAAGCATTTATTCTACTGAGCTATCTTCCCAGCTCAATTACCCAAAATTTTTGTAAATTGAAAGTCTATTTTACATTTTGAATGAGAAAGTCGTTTTCTTGTAAACAAAAAATACTCAACTGGGGTCGTAATTCCCATAATTGTTTTGATACCTGGCTTACTTCTTATAGCCTTTTGGTGACTGACATCTCAACTTAATGATACCTTGTTCTCTCCAAATGTAACCTACCTTACCTTTTAACCTGTTTGAAAATATTCCCTTGTGCAACAAATAGAAACTTTTATTTTAGAAAGAAGAAAAGAAAAAGTAGAATTTAAAAACAAGACAATAGGAGGGTAACAATAATTAACACATAGCTTATAATTATCTTCAGAGTAGTTATTCAGGGTACAAGATATAGGTATGACATATTGTCCAAACAATATTAGCACAAGCCTTTCTTTTCAGTGAACTAAGAGAAACTATCTGTATAATTATTTCAACTAATATATATGCATATGTATATTTCTTTTTCCCTTCATTGTTTCTTTTCCCTTTTTGCCCATCACAGTTTCTTTTTTCTTTTTGAAATAAAGCTAGACATACACAGAAAGGAATAGTTGGCATGAGTTTGTTTTGTTAAATAATATAATCTCTTCTATGGTTCCTGAGTCCCAATGTTTGTAAACAAGGCAGGTCAAGTTTTAGTTTCTGAAAACAGAAAAAAAAATTTCTTCTACTGTTCATATAATTCAATTAACAAAGACTGGAGTTGATAGGTGTTTAGCTACCATAAATGCTATATCACACTACTCTGAAATTCATGGTTTCAGACAATAACAAGGTGTTAGGTCACAGTTCTGAGGTGAGCTAAGGTTTTTCTAGTCCTAGCTAGGGTTTCCCACACTTCTTGAGTGGGAAGGACTTGTACTAATATTGAATAAGATATCTTAGCTCCTTCACCTGTGTCTCATTTTCAGAAAAATGAACTTTGCCTTTTTTTTTTTCTTTTCTTTTTTTTTTTCCCTTTGGAACTGGGGATTGAACTCATGCCCTTGTGCCTGTCAGGCGAGCATATTGAGCTATCTCCCTGGCCCCAACAAAATGAACTTAGGCGTGTCCTTCTCACAAATGATACAAAATGAGAGTGTACATTGAGGAAGACAGAACTGATCCCAACCAGTGGAGAAGGTCCTGAAGAGATAAATAGCAAAGTATATAGGTGCAGGAAAAGAAACTAGAGTCATTTTGTCACCCACCATTGCAGTTGTCCTAGGATCCTGTTTTCCAGAGCAGAATATGCATACATGTGCCTGCTCTCTACTTACAGAGAGCAGAACTACTTCAAAGCTGTTGGAATGTCACTGGGGTGTTTAGAGTTAAAGCTGCACCACCTCCTGTACTGCATGCTTAAGAATTGCATTCAAATAATCAAAGCTCCTGCTGTTGCCTCATAATAGGAAAACTGTCATTTGGGAACATTATTCTGATACTGAGGTCTACTGGAACCTTAACAACAGTGCAATTCAGATTTTCATAGATTTATCTCTTAGGAGAAATAAAGAAAGCACAATTAAATGTTGAATTAGTGTTCCCAAGCAGCCCATTTGTGAAGGATAATGGTCTCACCTAGAAGATAAAAGTTTTCATGTGATGAGGTTCTTTAGCCCACAACGTGTTGTCACACACCTGAGAGTCATATGTAAAAGACCTTCCTTGAGTTTCTTGAGCTAATGAAGAAAAATAGCGTCTCCAAGGATCCCGCCTGTACTGGTTTGCCTCTCTGCTGTTTTCAGTTACAGTCGTGACTCCGGGCTGCTGGGTTTTGTTCAAGATCATCTTGCTTATTTTCAAGAAGTGGTATGAATTTTTCCTGTTATGTTCCTTTACCAGTAAACACTATCACTATCCAGCTCATAAACTGCATAGTACAATAAGTGATTACGAACATGTTCTACTAGCTCTGTTTTGTTCTAACGGTTTGAAAACTCCATTTCCATTTACCATGATTTGCTGTTGTGTGGATTTTGACAGGCTTCTCCCAGGCTTATAGTTTTGAGATAAGTACTCCATATTTCACCAAATGCTAAATGTTCTTTAAAATAAACCTGGCAACTGAACTAAAAAGGAAAATATTTTGATACACCTAATTAATAATAATAATTACAATGTATCATACAATTATTATGACTTGAGTGTTTAGACAGGGTATTATGAGTAGGAATTTGAAGCTCAGAGCAAATAGATTTCTAAGTAATCACTTTAAGGGAAGGAAAGACGTGATTGTGCTCAGCTTGGAATCACTGCTGTGGAACTCACTGAAGCAGCCTCCACATAGAAACTCACAATGAACACGTGACCAACGCCTTTGCTGTCCTTTCAGATGCCATAGCCTTGTACAGCCTGTTCTCCAAAAGCTAGTACTAAGTCTGCTAACACTCACTTGAGCATTACGGATGCTGAGTGCCCTGGATAGCTGTTTCTACTGCCCAACTTTTCAAAGTAGGAGGAAGATGTGAAGGATTTTTTAAAAAATGCCATCTCTGGTATCAATCATACCTGCCCACTCTGATTTTGTTCTTGAAAACTGCCTATTTGATCACCGCAGTCATAATTCTGTACAGGCCCTGGGATAATCTCATCATATCATTCCAGGCTTAGAGACCAGATCTTGTGCATCTGATGATTTGGGGGCAGTTCTTCTTCGCCTGTAAAAGCTCCACCACAGAGTACTACAATTCGAATTTATGCTCTTTTCTTTTTCTCATTTTCATTTTCTTTTTTGTTTTGCTAAGAGAATAAAAAATACTAAAAATAAAACATTAGAAGCAGTAAAGAATTTTACTAACTATAATAGGAATTCAATAATGGTTATATTGCATAATGTCTTCAAATTAGTTGCTTAGATTATCAAATATAAGTGTGCAAAATTGGTCAAAATATTATGAGACATTTAAAAGGAGAAGAAAAAAAAGCAAGCATTAACTGCTCCTTTCAATGGTCCAGCAGAATTCAGCAGTGTAATTGTTCAAGCTATGATTATATGTATAATTTATAAATCTGTATATATTTATATGTTTATATTCATGTATTTGTTTATATTCATATATTTGTACATAAATAATCTTACTTGCTTCCTTTTTCTTTCTTTTGCCCTTTTCTCTTTCCAGTTGTTCCTTTCCTTTGAACAAATTCTTTCCCTTTCACAGGATCTATTGTACCTTTCAAATTTTAATTACTCTTTCACATTCTTTCACTAGTGAGATAAAACAATATTTACTTATACAGGTCTGATTAATTGTGAATATGGTATTTAGTTGCATCCATTTACCTATAAAAGTCTCAAATTTGTCATTTTTATAGCTGACTAGTACTCTTTTGTGGCTTTCCACATGTGGAAGACTAAAATTAGACCCATGTCTGTCAGCATGCACTAAACTAAAGTCAAAGTCTATCAAATATTTAAATTTTAAAATAGTAACATGAAATCTACTGGGGAAGAAAGTAGGTAGAACTCTTAAATGGAAAGGGGAAGGTAGAGAGTTCAAGAATAAAAACAAACCACACAGGAAATACTCCAAAGAACCGATAAATGTGATCTCATCTTTTTGAAGTTTCTGCACATCAAAAGAAATCACCAATAGAGTAAAAAGAAAATCCATGAATGGGGAAACATTTTATCCAAGTGTTCCTAAGATAAAGGACTTCTATATAGAACATCCAATGAATTTTTTTAAAAAATCAGGCCATCACAGTTCACAGAACCAATCTAAAAATAGGCATCTGAGATGAATATACATTTCTCAGATGAAGGAATACAAATGGCAATTGAATTTTTGAAAAAATGTGCAACAACAATGGTCATTGGAGAAAAGAAAATTGAAACAACACTGAGGTTACATCTCACCCCAGAAATAATGGCTATCATCCAGAAGCCAACCATCAACAAATGCTGGAGGGGCTGTGGGGAAAAGGAACCCTTCTCTACTATTGGTAAGAATGCAGACTGGTACAACCACTATGGAAATCAGTGTGAAAATTTCTCAAAAAATAGGATTGAAGGTCCATTCAACTCAGGTGTTGCCCTCCTGGGTTTCCAGAACTGAAAACATCATGTCATAGTTATCTATATCTATATCTATATC
>NW_004524736.1:22839-30923 GCF_000260255.1 Octodon degus | reverse complement strand
TTTTTTTTTTTGTGGCTGGCTCAGACCACCCTGGGGACAAGGCTGGCACAGCATGTGGTGCTGGGGATTGAACCTCGGTCCCTGAGCACTTGCCTAAGCTTTCCTAAGCAGGTGCTTTACACCGCTGAGCTGAGCTATCTTGCTGGCCCCTACACCAATCTTTGGCATTATTTCAATCTATCTTTCTCTAGAATGTGCTGGTGTCCTTTAATTCATCCACTTTAACATTTCTTCATCTTATTAGATTTTTTTTCAAATCCCTTTTCTACTTGCTTTCTCTTAGTGTCCATTGTTACTATCTCCATTTTTATGTTTCCATCTCAATTTTAAAGCATAATAATTATATATTGTATTTCTAGTTTGAAAACTTCTTTAATAAAATTATTTGGGCCCTCCATTTATTTCCTTAGCTCTGCAACCTTTAATTCTGTTGTTTTATCTGCTTGTCTTTGAGCTTTTATATAATAAGTCCTTTTTCTTATTATGTTTATCTATACTACAAAGCACAACTGTTTATTTTTAGCAAAGTTTTGTTGTTGATTTTCCAAAGCACTGTTTTTTCATATGACACATTATATTTTGGAGAAGGCATTCGTAGTATTTGTGTATGCCTGAGAGACCCTTTTGTCACATCTTCCTAGATCTGAAGAGTCCATTTCTCCTAATACACAGTCCTCCCCGACATCTGCTCCACTCTGTGTTTGACATGAGTTTTTTATTAGGTGGATTACAGTTTCATGCTCAAATATCTTTCTTCTGTTGTTTATTAAGAGGGACTCAGATTGAGACTAGTGCAATAAAGAGGGCTATTTTGTGGACTCTGTTATGCCTCTGCGTGTATTCTCTTCACTTTGTAGTGAATAGCAATCTTCACCCCACAAAAGTATCATGACAGTGGAAGGAAGTGGACATACAGTGACTAGAATTTGAAATCAGTTCTTTAGTTCAAAAGGACCCCAAGAGTCTGTGTTTTATTCAGTGAGAGGCATCTCTACTTTCACTCCATCCCATTTTACCACACTCCTTCATTACACATTTAAACAAAAACCAAATTGGTCTTATGAATAAGTAGTTTTACAATTTAGTCAAGTCCCCAACAGCACTTATTTAAGGGAGGGTGTGGTTAAGGTCCACAGTGCATTGTGCTCTTTCTGCTATTTGATGTTGACACTGTGTCCTTGTTCTACAAGGAAAGATAGCACGAGAAGAGGTCCTACCAAAATCACTTTGAGTAGTATCATTGCTAATCAATCACATTCTGCAAACCTGACTTGTCTTCATAAAAATTTAAGGGAGAAATTTTGTTCAAGTCACAGTATTTAGAAAAAACAGAGCTCTCCATGAGGATAACATTAGTTTACGACTTAAGAATTGGCAGACTCAAGTAGTATATGGGCCTTGGGTGGAAGGTTTAGCGATTCCAAACAGCAGTGTGACCCACTTCAGTTAACTATAGGATCGCATGTGCAATTTTCTTCTATCAATCTTTCTCTGAGTCCTATTATCATTATCAATTAAGATTTTTTCTATTCTTATCTACTTGTTTAAATTGTTCATTTAAAGTTTCTAAAACACATAAAAATATTCAAAAGGAGATGTAATGACTATATTAAATATTTAACCATTCATCTCATGACTGATATAATTATATAGAGGTAATAATCTCTATTAAAACTTAAATGTGTATATGTTCAGCTCAGGTCCATTGACAATAGTAGAAGCAAAATCTTAGTATATACTACCGAAAACTAGCAAATATATTTTTGTTTATGTATATTACTTTGCCAAATAAAACCAAATGACAATTAAACTGTAAATTCTTGCATAAAGTAAGTTAATAGGTGCAAAATTCTGTTAGATAATCCTAATTTAGTTTATAGAATTGGAATAGGAAATATCTTCAAGAAAATACAACAAATGTTAAATTAAGATTAAATGTTAGTTTAGTTTTGTGACCACAAATCCTTTCTTTCTTGTCAACTGTCCAGTTTTCATATAGTCTGCTATTGATTTATATTATCTTTATCAACAGAAATATGCATGTTTTAAGATATTTCAAAATTTCAATTTGACATCATAATATTAAAATATATTTTATAGAGATTGTTTCTGATATTATTTTGTCACTATAAGATAATGGTTCTTTCTCTCCAATCTGCAAACACAAATCAAATAAACAAAGCAGGAAATCATTCAGCTTAGCTTAGCAAAAACTCTACAAAACTTGAACTTCTGAAAAAAAAAAGTGGTTTTCCCTAAATTATCTAGAGGTGGTTGCCTTTTGTCATAATAATCAAAGAATATTTTTAAATTACACAGGTAAAAATCTAAAGTATCAAAATCGCATGTATAGGGAGACTCAGAATGATAACTTAGCCTCAGGAACTTTCTGTAACTTATCGAATAAGTTGACAGAAATTTCTCTTATATAAAATCTTTCTTTTGTAAACCAGACTTATTCTCTAACATTTCAACACTAACTGAAATGAACATTTCCACACTATTTAATTTAAAGTTTAAGTTTCAGTGGTTTTTATATTACAGAACGTGTGGAAATCTCGTAGTGAATGATCTGTCATGATTACAGTGTTGCCATTTCCCCCCCCCCCACGTAATCGTGCTGAGGGCGTTTTCATTTTATTCTCTTCTACTAGCATTAGTATCATTTCCTACATGCTGAGAATATATAGAGTGTATTTTATTTCAAAAGATGTAAAAACAGGAGACAGATTTTAGTTGTACATGCTGAATTATGAGAGACTTTTTCTCTTCTTCAAGATGAGTGTTGTTTCAGAGCATTCTCCAGTGTATAGAACTCTTGGCAATTTATTTTTCTTAGTTTAATCTCTTCTTCACAATGAAAATACTTTGTTTAACATGAAGTAGGTCTATTTACTTTACATTCCTAATTAAACGTTGCCTTTGAAGAGCAACTTCCAACAAAAGCTCCCAATAAAAAGGTTATTGTTACATCTAATTATTTTAATATTTACACTAGTGTGATAGTTCAAATATTTTAAATATTTGTTGATTAATCTATAGCATTAAATTGTCTGTGTTTCCTAGCAAGGACAGTGTCTCAGTTTTCAGACATGGGTACAAGATGAATTCTTCTAATTAACATTCTTTTGTGCTAAAATCTAGTTACAGCTCTAGAGGATATAGTTTTTCTCCCTCACGTGTTATCAAAACCATCATTTATATGACAACACTATGTAACTCTTCAGATCTTTTCTCAAAGACAATTTTATTGCCCTCAAAATAGGACAAAAACAAGTTGTACTTCAAGGTTTTATATGCTTTTTTATTTTATGTTTATCTTTTTTTTTAAAGGACAGATGTGGGATGGGGTAAAAGAGAGAAGAAGGAAGGGAAAAGTACACACACACACACACACACACACACACAAACAAGATAGCTAAAATAATTGCACTACTAATTTCTTTTGATTCATTGATAGGTTTTCTAAGACTGTGTAAAGTAAAAACACTTGTTGAAACGTTTTTGATTTGTATTTTTCTGGAATGACTCAAAACAAACAAATGGAGATTCAGACACATGAAAGTCTTAAAAACGCAACTTCTAGTACTAATATTTATTTCTGAAAAATTCAGGCAAGAATTTTGATTTTTTTATTTCCAAAATTTCCTAGACAAAAAGCAGCTTAGTGTCTATGAAAAGGTCACGTTTGTGCACCAGCTAGAAGCTGTCTTTTTTTTTTTTTTTTTTTTTTTTGCTATCGCAACAGTTGTTACCCCAAATAGTAGTGCTTACATGAGCTAAAAATAGGCTATACAGATTATGTTTCTCTTTGGAACACAAATTCCTAGACAAATAGGTTTTATTGTTTTCTTTAATTCTCAAAAGATGAGAAATTGAGGAAAATTCATCTTATTTTAATTTTCTTAAAAAAAAAATAAGACTTGCTACTTCTTATTTTTCTTTTCCTCACCATCTTCCACTAATTTTTTTCCTGACAATCTCAAATTATGACACCCTCAGGTCAACACCATTGTTCCAAAATGTTAATCTTTTTTTTTTCTTCTTTTATTCTACTTTGGTAGTGTTACATTTCTCTAACTACTAAAAGTGGAAAAATCCCACTGAATCTTTGAGTCTCTCCTCTTTCTCCACTTTATTTTATGACTTTATCTGATTTTACTGATTTAAATCCCTTCTAGATACTAAAGAAGCCAAAATATACATTGCAGCTGAAATTCTGTAATTCCAGATTGATATAACCAACTCCCTTATGAAAATTTCACTTGGACTGCTTGTTGGTCATTCAAACTTAGTGCTTAACTGGGCTAGGCCAGACTTTTTGGCTAAGATGAAAATCATGAGAAATGAAAGCAAATAAAGCACAGAAAACAAAAGCAGACAGGATCACATCAAACTAAACAGCTAGCATGGCAAAGAAGTCACCCAAGAGTGAAAAGACAGCTCAAAGAATATAAGAAAATATTTGCAGGCTATACATCCAGTAGGAGGTGAATGTCATTATTATGCAGAACAACCTTACAAATCACTAAGAAAATGTACACCAATCACAAGACATACATACAATGCATTATCTCCTTGCTATAGTAAGAATGGTTATTTTGAAATAGAAAAAAAGTCACAAGAATTGATGAGGATGTGGAAAAGTGAAACTCTTACACAATGCTGTAAATTCATATAGTCACTAAGTAAAGCAGATGGAAGAACCAAAAAGGATTAGAGATAAAACCGCCACATGATCCCATTACTGAGTGTATATCCAAGGGAAAGTGAAACAGTACATCATGGACACATTTGTATTTCTATTTTCATTGTAGCAGTGTTCACAACAGCCAAGAAGTGGGAAAAAAAGATCTAAGTGCCCATCACGAATGGTTAAAAAAATGTGTTGCAAATATGTAATGGAATCTTAAGCATCCCTTAAAGATTAAAATGCTATCCTTGTGATCGAAAGGATGGCAATGAGGATAACTGCATTAAATGAAATTAGCTGGACACAGAAAGACAAGTGGCCCATGACTTCCTCATACGTGCAACCTGAAAAGGCTCATCTCCCAGACGTTCTTAGTGGAATGATGGTTGCCAGAGTCTCAGAAGAATAACAGAAATGGAAGTAGTAGACATGGAGAGGCAGTGAGAGGATCACCAGTGAGCATCAAGGTATAGTTAGATAAGAGAGATAAGTTCTGGTGTGCTAGTGCACAGAAAGGTAACATAGAGAGTGATGACACATTGGACTTTCCCAAAAACATCTAGTGAAAGAGATGATGAATGTGCTTACTGAAAAGAAATTATAAGAGCTTGAGACAAAAGCTATGCTTATTCTGTTTTGATTGCTACACAGAGCCTGCTTCTGTTGCAACATCACATGGCACTTCATAAGCAGTGTAAATTTTATGTGTGGTAGGAAAACTGGCACAAAAAAAAACCACCCTAATATCTAAATGCATCCCTGCCTTAGATTTCTCCATCTTTTAATAACAACTGTGTGGTTCAATGCATAAGTAGAAACAAACCCTAGGAGCTGGACTCTTTTTGTACTGTACATTTACTTCATTAGGAAATTCTGTTGAATCTTTTTTGTCAAAACCCATCCACTGCTGTTGACAAAACTCTACCTGCCATCACCTTGATTACTGGGTGATAACCTTAAAAGTGGTCTTTCCTCTGTGTCCATGGCCCTTGGTTTTCCATAATCCAACCAGCAATCCTTTTAAAGTACAAGGAAAATCATACTGTTTCTTCACTTGGAATGTTCTAATGACTTTCTGTCTCTCTCACAGTAAGAGAAATTTTCACTTACAATGCTGATGTAGATTATCCTGACCTCCCCAGCCTTCGTCTAGACTTAGTACCTGTCACTCTTCTCTAGTCTCACCAACCTCTGGGACTTTCCTTGAACTCTCCAGATGTGGTGCTTTGCACTTGCTTCCTCCTTTGGAATGCTTCCTGCCCAAATGTCTACATGAAAGTTTCTTAGCTCTTTCTGGTGCACACTTAAATGTTACATTTTCAGTGCCATTTGTCGCCCATGCTGTTTAAAGCAGTCACCGATGCCCATCCCATTTCCTGACCTTATTTCTTCACTTAATGATCATTGCTACCTTACACATTTTTTCAATATAACTTGTTCATACCTGTCTCTTCCAAAATAAGGATATAAATTGGAGTTTTTCTCTTCTATTCAAATCTGTACCGATGAAAACTAGAACAGTGTCTCTAACATCCTGGGTACCAAATAAGTGCAGTAGAAGGAACTCAGTGAATTCAGTAAGAGTAAGACTACTACTAAATTTAGGAGTGAATTATGCTATTTTGGATTTAATCTTCCCAAATATTTTATTTATGCTGACATGAAATTAAAGCCTTTATTTATGCTGTACTTTCATTTGAACAAAATATACAAATAGCCCCTTCACAAAATTTACTTGGATTCATAAAAATTTTGCACATGTGTCAATGAAAGCAAAGAAATGCTAGGATATATAAACAAGGAAAGAACTATTAAATTGGGATTAAAAATCACATCACATAGATAATGCCCACACAATTAAGTTGAATCAACAAGTGAGAATGCATGTGCAATCGGCAGGGCCTGTCCAGCATTAGGCAATGAAATGGCGTTGTTGAAGATCGTTGCTCCAAAATGTCTTTAAATCTTTAAATAATATCAAAATGATTTATTAAGGGTAATTTCTGTTGTAATTTTGACCTACCCTGATCATCGAAGTCAGTTTCTTAGGAAAATATCAGACTCAAGAATATCGAAGAGAAGGGCCGGCCAAATAGTTCAGCGGATTAAAGCATTTGCAAGCAGGCTCAGGGGCCAGGGGTTCGATCTCTGGGCCTGCCATGCCGGCCCACCCCTGGGGCTCGCTGAGATGGCAATCGAGATGGCATGCGTAATCCCAGCTCTTGGGAGACTGTAAACAGGTGGATCACTACGAGTCTTGTCTAGTACTGAGACCCTGAACACCCTGTGGACCTTTCCCCTCTCTCAATCTAAGAGAAAATCATTCGTCCCTGTTAGTTAACGTTACACCAGTGCCAAGAAGATGCCGCTTTTGAGTTCCCTGCACCAAGACTTTTTCTTCCATTAGCAGGCTGGATGGATCATTCTGGGCTCGCAAGTGGTCCTTTAGCAGAGGGTGAGAACAGAAGCTTTAATTTCAGTGCTGTATCTTCTCTACTTTCTGTCTCCACCAGCCCTCAAAATACAGTGTCTGACAGCCATAATACTCCGCTGGTGACACATATGAATCCTGTGTGGGGGTAATATTCACACATATGAATGCTGGGGGATGATATTCATTTTATTTATAAAAGAACACTTTTGTAGCATAGTTAAAAAACTATGATTGTTGCCATAAGAATTGTTGAAAAGTCCTTAAATTGTATGTGAAGTTAGACACAGTTCTCCAAGTTTGTTTAGGTTATAAATTTGATAACCTTTAAAAATTATACTTTTATACACTACATTGTACTGTTTATACAACAGAATCAAACTTCATTCTTAGCCTTTTTTATGATTTGTCATTAATAAAAATCTGTAGTTGAAAGAAACCACTTCTTTGCTGTATGACATTTGAATGAACAAGTAATTGAGGATAAAAACAATTGGCAATTGGTTTTTGTAAAAAAAGAACTCTGACAACACTACTATATTTTTAACTATAGTGGACACACTGTAGAAAACATATGTAAGTCAGAAACCTGGCATTAGTTGAGGAACAATATAATACATCATTGGACTAAATGTATTCACTTCTGAGGGAAGGGTTGGAAGAATATGAATTGTTCTCTGAAGATATAGATTAAAAACTAAATGATTTTACCGTGCATATACCTCAGAAAGCATATTAATAAAGACAAGCAATGGGAAATTGTCCTCTTGAGAAGAAAAATTAACATATTATGGAGCCTTTTTGTCAGAGCATAATAAATACAAAGTGAAAATTCCATAATTCAGTCAACAATAAAGAGATTGAGAATCAATTATTAAATTGCAAATCTTCCAACATTAATAAAATCACTTCAGTCATCAAGGGAAAACTAAATCGAATATTAAAATTTTAAGTTAAAAA
>NW_004524736.1:18893-22018 GCF_000260255.1 Octodon degus | reverse complement strand
TGCAACTAGAGGGAAAGTTATTTTTAAGAAGTCTTCTTTTGTTTGACTTGTTATATATTGGTTGTGAGATAAGTGGATAGAAAACATTTTGTACTAAATGAGAATGATGACAAGTGTGATGAGGCATGGGAACTTCATTATTTAATGTCTTAACAGTTGGGGTGATAAATTTCAATAGTGATTATCTAAACATTAGAGCTAAACTGAACTCAGCCATTATTCAAGTAAATGATTTACATGGCTAATGTCTTCAGTGAACTTACTTAAATCAAGTTATTTATGTTGGAGAATAGAAGCAAAACACACACACAGATAATTATCTGTTTGGGGGGAAATTTAAAGTTATAATTTTAAAGTAAAAGCAAGAGAATAATTCAAAAAATACATCAGTGTATGTGATCTTATCAGCAAAGATATTTTTGAGTGGCATCATATAAAGGAATCTCAGAAATAAATTGAAATTCATAATTTTATACTCTTTATATTAAAGATAGCATCCACATGCACTCACACGTGATTGTTTCCGTGAGATTTTTAAATTTTTTTTTACATTTAACTATTTAATACAGAAGGTTTAATATACAACTTGCATCAGAATATGCCCATTATTTATTAAAGATGGAGACAGAGATTATGTCCCAGTTATACACTGGGCTATGTTGGACTTCATTTGGTTAAAGCTCAATATTCTTTGTTCCAGAAACAGGGTCTCGCTCTGTTGTCCAGACTGATCTCAAGCTCTTGGGATCGAATGATCTGTCCGTGTCAGCTTCTTGAATGCCAAGATTACAGGTGTGTATTGCCATCCCTGTCTTCTGAGCTTGAAAAGCTAAACTGTATCTTTTTTTTGGTTTAATATCACATAAGTCATATTTTTATAACTTTGAAGTATAAATAAATTTTGACCAAACATTTGATTATTTTACCATGAGCATATATGCTTCTGTATTAGCGGATCAGCCTTCCAGTCTATTACTGTGATATCCACGGTATCACAGGGTTTTTCTCCCTAGTGAACTTCCCCTTCCAGCCTGAGATGAATTTATAAGTCCTGAAAGTCCCGTCTCTTTTCTTGTGACATGGATGGGAACTCATGTATTAATCAGTTCTTTGCCCTTTATTTTCAACTCAGCATATTTCTCTTTGTATGAATTCTAATAATGCTATAATTATTTGAGAACATGTCTCAAAAATTCCATCAGCTTGCTAGCTAGCTGTCAGTGATATAGAGAGCCTGATTATTTGCTGTCTATGTATGAAATATAATTAACTATTTAATTGAGTTAATTAATTAATTAATTGAATAAAAACTGACTCAGCAGTAATGGTTTCTGTTTCTTACATGTAGACACCATATTTGATGTAAAGGACGTGGAATGTAGACAAGAAATTGTAAGGCTTGGATATCCGCAACTGTATTTAGTAAGCAGGAATCTTCAATTTGCTAATCAAAGGGCCTGCATTAGAGAAATGAGCAACTCCATTCTTGTTTCAGAGAAAACATGATGGGCCTTTAAAACTCATTCACTTTCTGTATAGGTATGGGGCTGATGTACATGCAGCAGATAGATGGAAGGAGGAGGTGGAACTGGCCACCATGAGCCAGCAAGTACCCAGCCCCGCCCCCACTGCCGCTCAGCTGACCACTGCCTGGATGTGCTCATAGGAAGGAATCTGTGGGACTCAATTTCTGTGATGAGAGAAAGTGATTGCAAGTGTGAAGTAGGGGAGAGCTCTGGCTGGGCCAATGAGAAGTTCATGATTAAATACAAAAGACTGAATGGTCTCCAGGCTGGCACTGTCTTTTGTAAAACAAAGACTCTAACAAAGCGTCCAGAAAACAAGTGATACTAAAAAGTAAGGACTTTCATATTACTTTTTACCTCCCCAAAACTTAGTCCTAGGCTCTACGTCGCACAAAAAATGTATGTGGCTCACAGAAAGGCATGGCACAGCTTTACAAGCAGCTCATTCATCTGTCCCTCCCAGGGCAGAAGTAGAGCATACTGAGAGGAAAATCAATAACTTTTCTTATTTCTGAAACAATTTTGTGAGGGATTCTGCTCTACATATTTCCAGTGCCCAACATCTAAGCCACTAACAGAATAAATTTTGTGTTTTTCTCCTTTTATTTTTTTTTAAAACTTTTCTCTATCTACAGTTTCATTTGAATTTAGGAAGTAGCAAGGATATTCAGACACCCAGCATCCCAAAACACCGAGTACTGCCAAATCAAAAAATCCTTCAGGCAATTTTTGAGATTGTGTGCTTCCTCTTTTTTCTGGCCTTCAGAATAATTGGTGAAAAGTTAGAAGTCCATTAAGAGGTCTGTGATGAATTATGGACTTGCGCACATTGATTCTCATATTTTCTTGACTCCCGTAAGTATTAGAAGAGAATTGATTAGGCAATATAAATTATTTCTTTCAAAGTTAATAGTACTAATCAGATATGTCACTAATATAATTAAAATATCAGTTTATCAATCTCTAGAGTGTATAAAATGCAGGAATAAAATTTAATGTGTTACCACTATTTTATACTACTGAAATATAAATTCTAAGTGGAATACAGGATTCAAAGTCTCTTGCAAAATACATGTTTTCAAGGGAGTAAAAAAAGGAACTCATGCATTTCACATAAAAAGTAGCAAATAATGTATGTTTTAGGGTTTTTAAAACTTAACAAACTAAAAGAAATGCTGTCTAATTTCCTTCCAAGACTCACTTTTAAGACACTGAAGGGCAGGGTTACTGTCTTCACTCCAGTTTTCTCTTTGGTGCCCACACCAATTTGGTCATAGCAAACAAGGATTTGGAGCAGGGATGTCTTCCTACCGAAAGTATCTGCCCAGTCTGAATTACAGACTTCTCACAAGGTCTCCCCCAACAGCGAGTGTAGAACTCCATGCAGTTACTGACCATGGAAGGGACCGGAGAGCTCTTTCTGAACAATCACAGAGAAGCCAACACCTAAAGCAAACATATCCTGCCCTGTAATGGGCAGCTGGGGCATACTGGGGCCCTCAGAACAAGGGTGTAAGATGAGTACAAGAAACCGGAGCCAGCGTGAGTGCTCTGAGAAGTAGGTGGTATCTTCTTAGTGCCCATTCCTGGGCCCTTGGT
>NW_004524736.1:5014-15078 GCF_000260255.1 Octodon degus | reverse complement strand
GACATGATATCTTTATCTTGGTCTTAACCATCCAGCAAAAAAGTATAAAAAGTAAAGCCATACTAATATGCTGAGCTGTAAAAGTCTCAAGTCATCATCTTCTGACATTGCCAGTCCTGCAGATAACCTACTACTATTATGGACTACTGGACTATATTGGATTACTTTGCTGAATTCATGCACCTACAATATTTGAATGGCAATGGAATACCCATCTCCGACAAAATTAAACAAAAAAGATGGAGATAAATGGACCCTTTTGTAGTGAATATATATATATATGTATATATATGTATATGCAAAATAGTTAGCATAGATATACAGCTACTTTCGCTTAGTTCAATGAGAAGAAAGTTTTGAACTAACAGTGTTTAGACAAAATATCATGTCAGAGCTGTCCTTTAAGACAGTCTGCAGAGGCACATAGGAAGACCACCAGGGCCCTAGGCAAACTCCAAAACAGAAAAATGTGTGTTCCCTTTCTACACAGATTCTCCTGCAGCAAATTCCCACTGCCTGTGTCATGGGATGTGGGACAACATTTTATTGTCTCAAAATTTCATCAAAGCTGTGAACAAGCCTGGCATGGTGGCACAAGCCTGTAATCCCAGCACTTGGGAAGCTGAGACAGGAGGGTCGCTGTGAGTTTGAGACCAGCCTGGGCTGCAAAGTGATCTCAGAGCCAGCCCGAGCTGCAGAGTGAGACAAGACCCTGTTCCAGAAAAAGGGGGGAGGGGAGAGGAAGCTGTGAACAACAGGTGACAAATGTCCAGGTATTGAAAAGACAGATGTTATGTACAGTATATCCAGGCAAATTTACCAAGACATAACCAAACAGATCTTTAATAATCACTTCCAACAGCCATTTCCAACTTCTGTAAGAGACTACTTAATAAGATTCTTGGTAGTAAAAGAAGTTGTGTGGGTGAGAGCCTTATGACATGCTTCCTCCCCCACTACCAAGTCTAAAGAAGGGTCTCCCTTAGAAGGGATCCAAGTGACCCTCGTTAGAGATCAGTGTTATCTACAAGTGGGGAGACTCTTACCTCATTTTCCAGCTGAAAGCTGGATATCTTGGCATCACAATGGAACACCCAGACATTGTTGGAAGAAAATGTCTCTGGGAAATGGGTCAGGCAGGATGAAAGTAGAAATGAGCGCCTACTCTTCCCTGAAAACCCACGGGGTGGGAGGAGCCTAAGCGGAGTTGGTCATGGATGTAAGGACAGGTGCAGGTCTGGCTCCAGTTGGGGACAAGAGAGAAGTGCTACATGGGACAAAGAATGGGAAGGTTAATGTAGATCTAATATTAAACCTTAAAATTGTTCTGAAAACTATGGAAACTACTCAAATATCAATTTAAGGAGTGAAAAAGGGAAACTCTTATTTATAGATGGTAAATACAATTGTCTCCTAGGTACCTCTGACAAATGCCAGCCCAGTTGTATCTACCTACTCCTTTCTCCTTAGCTGGCATCCAAGGCCTTCTATCTCATGCCTCTTACATACCTTTCAAGATGATTTCTTACTTTTCCCTCTGTTGAAAAATATACACATGACTTTCCATGCTTGTGCTCTTTCCTCCTTTAGAAACCTTGCTCCCCTCACTTCTGTTTGTGTAGGCTCGACTAGTCATTAAAGGCTTTCTCTTCAACTCCAACCTTAAGCTCTAAGCCTGGCGAGCCAGCCCTGATTCGTAAGAATCACTTGTTCCTCTGAGTTCCACGTTGCCAACTAGTAATGACAGAAAGGATTCTGTCCCTATAAGTATTCTCAGACCACACAGCTCAGAATTCATTTGAAAACTGTGGTTAACATATACCTAGCCTCTCCAGTGGGCATTGCCATTTGCTTTCATGTTCATTTATATGTTACCTCTCAATCTAAGCTCCTTCAAGACAGAGAAATTATTGGAATTTTTATTATTAGTCTTACTCTATTCCCAGATTTATGTAGCAAGTCCCAGGTAAGTGTTTGTTGGGAGTGCTTCTGTTGCTGATGAGTCAGCTCTTGCCCTCTTCCTTTTCTGCAGTCCTTTCCACCTCCTGGAGCCTTCTCCATATTTTTATTGCTTTTAAATTATCTTATTAGTGAAATGGGAATCAAAACCTTGAGCTCACTAATACAGGAATGATCTATAAGCCAAGCTTCTACAGGGTTTTGAGCTACTTTTTCTGTTTTTAAGAATGGGAACAGTAATATTTCTCTGCATAATCACTAAGCATATTAACAAAGGCCAATGAGATGCTATTAATGGTGTTGCTCTGAAAATCTGATTATGCATCACTGGATCTTTGCAAGCTAATTTCTAGAGAGATGCAGGAATAACTTATCAAAACTGATACTGGTTTCTCCAAGGGCTTCCTCTTTCATATTTTTGTCAGTTTTGAAATCAAGTTTTCAGTCCTTTAGGCATAAGATAGCTGGACCATGAATCAACTGTGATTTATTCCAAGGATTTAAATAATATGAAGATGGGAGGCTGAGGCAGAAGGATCTCTGAGAGTTTGAGACCAGCCTGGGGTACATACTGAGTTCAAGCATAGCCTGAACTGCAGAGACCTTGTCTGAAAAAGAAACAAAAGAGTGTTATGGTTTGTATCTAGTTGTCCCCACAGAGTTTCATGCAGTTATGGGGCAGACTTCTAGAGTTTATGATTAATTCATGATCCAGTGCTGGGATTATGGGTGTGAGTTCTGCTGGGATTATGGGTGTCAGTGTTACCTTCAGCCTGGGGTGGAGAGCCCGAATGCAACATAAGGGAGACAGACTTGCTCTCTGTTGCCTTTGTTGCTTCTAATCCTCCCTTTTGTTCTTGCTGTTTTACTGCTTTCCACTGCTACAAGCTGTTATCCTCTGTCATGTTCCCCTCTGTCTTGAAGCCAGCCTAGTATGGACTGAAACCTCCACAAACTGTGAGCTAAATAAACCTTTGCTTCCTTAGTTTTGAGTGTCAGGTATTTTATCACAGCAATGAGAGAAAAGTTGCTGAGACAGAATTAAGGAAAGAAAGAAAGAGAAGAAAGCCTCAACTTGTATTTCTTCATCCTCTAAAAGTTAAATATCATAACTTAATTTGCATTTCCTGGCTCTGAATTAGTCACAAGAAGTCTCCAGTGTCCTATTTCAGCATGTACTTTAAGTACAAGATTGACATTTGCTGTCCAGGAAAGCAAATAGTCACATTTCATCTTGAGAAACTACCACCATATGGAGGAAAGTGAAAGAGAATGTGAGTATCTGGTGGGTTGTACTTGCAATGTGAAATTTCTAGATAATTTAGGAGAACAAGCTCAGAACTGTCTGATCACCTATCAACACCTGGATATGTTTGTTTATTCCACAAACACATCAGTCAACCTTTCATTTTCCCCACAGTTGTTTAAAACTAGAGTAATGTATCTAACATCCAGATTTTCCTCCCTAGTGTGGAGAGGCCAAGGCTGATTTCAAAAAATGACTGCAGAGAGGTAAAGTCAGAAATCAAGAGCAGGCAGAACTGTCTGGGGTACAGTGAAGAGCAACGGGCACTCACTCATGACCTCAGGAGGAGGTCTTAGAGGCAAAGTCGGAGACCAAGGAAAGGTCAACAACGCAGAAAACAGTAACTGGGTGCCAAGCAACAGGTCTGCACAGTGCATTCAGGCTAGTGACTGGGTCTGATCGCTGAACCTGAGAAGCTCCTGAAGCAGGGGCAGGCAGAAGGAGGTCCGACAGTGTGCCCAGCTCAGAGCACCACTGGCGCTAGCAAGTCAGACTGGGTGCCCAGGCCCACCGCCAGCAGCTGTCACTTCTTGCAGTACATTCCTGAGTAAAACAGACATGCCCATGAGCTCTGAAGTGCCACTGAAGATCAGACAATAGAATCACTGCTTATTCATTCATTCAGTCATTTCTTCATTCAACAAATACTAATTTAGCACTGATGACATGCCAGCATCTGTTGTACACTATGGGGATACAGCAGGTAACAATATTGTGCCTGGAAGTTTAGAGTCCAGTGACTTTAGAGACTGCACACTACACACTAAGTAAATAAGTTAAACACATAGCACATAGGAAGATATTAAGAGCGATGGAGACCATGCAGCACAGTGGAGGGTGTGGAGAGGGTCAAGAGCAGGAAGAACCTGCCGTTTTCAAGTGAGAACTCAGGGAGAAGGTGACTTTGCAGTAAAGACTTGATGAAGGCGAAGGAGGTCACTAGGTGGATGTCCAGGGGCAAGGTAAACCCAACAGCACCAAGGATAGAATAAAGGTAGAAGAGGTACAAGACCCACTCTGCTTTCAACTCAGGATAACATTGATATAAAAGGCAGGAGAGAAAAAATACATTTTGGGTGTCAGGCAATACAATAGTAAAAAGAAGCTGGAGCTGCCCAGCAAGACTATGTAAGTAAACCTAGATGAATTATTTGGAAATCTGTTTAATTCACCTGAATAGTTTGCTTAGATTCTCACTAAACGTTATACTCGGGCCCATTCATAGCTACTGAATCTCCACCTGGACTCATCCCCGGGTCCCACCCAGCTGTGTGAATAACGTTGACTCCTGAGGTCTGGAGAGGAATAGCTTGTCCACGCCCTGCAGTGAGTCACAGAGTCATCACATCCTGGTTGTGCATCTCAGAAGCTTCTGTCACATCACTTGCTTGCTGGGCTCTGGGACAGAGGCACTACTCAGGCACAGAGCACTTCGTGGAAGGGAAGCAGAGACTCACAGTCTTCGTTTTTGTGATCTTTCATTCAATAGTTCAGTCAGATTTTCTTTTTTAATTATTTATTTATCAATCTTTTTATTAATAAATAAGAAACAATTAGCAATCAGACAGTTTCACAACTGATTACTAGCACATTTTCAATAATTAATACATTGCATATTGTTGTCTTAGTGGTTATTCATTATTCACAAGATGCAGACCTGATATCCTTTCTCAAACACTATTAGAACAAACCTCTCTATTCATTGAATTAAGAGAATGGAGCTGTATATCTATCTTAACTATTTTGAATATAAAAATATGGAATGCTTCACGAATTTGCATGTCATCCTTGCTCAGGGGCCATGCTAATCTCTGTATCGTTCCAATTTTAGTATATGTGCTGCCGAAGCGAGCACCAATCAGATTTTCTTGGTATGTTTTAGATATAAATAATGGTCACATTTGTCATGGAGAATTTGCACCTGTACATGCTATCACTTAATTCTTTTTTATCCCACTCACTTACCCTCTCTAGAACCCCTCCTCCCATCACGTGTGTAAATAATAAATTCTCTGGGCAAGAAACTGAAAGTGTATATAGGGACCAAAATATGTAACAGATATCGTGAGATAGGAAAAAAAATGTTCAAATGGAGAGGAGAATGAGGAAGGAAAGAGAAAGGAAAGAAGGGGGAAATTTTTTTAAAAGTATAGTTTTCTTTAAAATGATAAAAGAACAGATTAGTTAACATCTCCATCTACCTTCACATCCCTGCCTTAGAGGATAATTCTGACTTTAAAATTTTCTGTCTGAAACTTTTGTTTTCTGCCAACACTGAACGTGAAAGAGTAATGTATGAAACAGAAGCCATTAAGAAGTTTCCAGGTTATAAGACAATACCATGTATTACAACAAATACTGTGCAATTCATATTACTTTGTTAAGTAAAATTCGGTATGAGTTGTCAATAAATAAATAAATAAATAAAGGCAGACAAACAGAAAAAAAAAGAAGTTTCCAGACGCTGTTAGGAAGGTTCCATCATGATAGCTATGAGTGGGAGGTTACTCCTCTATACAGTTGAAAGGGAAAAAACATAGTATGATAATATTGCTCACAAGCCCACTGATGGACAAGATTCACTGTGGAGGGTTTATTGTAGAATTTCATTCTGTAATAACTTTAGGACATAGAGGTTTTCTGCCCAATTTCTAAATCAAAAGTTCATGTAGACTTTTTAAAATTAATTTAACATAGTTACACAGCCAAAATATGCAGAGCTTCTATTTGAACTGTAGTTGTATAATTCTTGCCTATGAGGAGCATAGCACCACACTGTACTAGTGCATCATGAGCTTGTTGAATATGCCTTGCTCTGGCTGGGACAATGGGAAGTAGCAAAGGGCACGGAGCTACTAATACACATCTGCCTTGCACTTGTGGCCCTTGGTTGAGTGATGGAAAGAACTCCAGAGATGGTGACACATTGGAGGTGCTATCACTCTGCATCCTTTCGAGCCAAATTGTTTGTTGCACATTTCAGGTAAGCACAAGAAAGAAAATCTCTACATAACTTGTTCTTCAAAGGGGAAATACGCAGGAAAAATAAAGCATATGATGTGATCCCCTTAGGGTTATAAGGCTCACTTCCAGCTGATGAAACGTAAAACATAGTGTGACCCCAAATTTGCTGCTGCTTTTTGGATGTTATTCGCAGATCATGACCCCCTCCCCTGTTAGTGCTTCTTTGTTTCTTTTTTATTTTATTAGCTTCCTAAGGATTAGCTATTACAAACCTCTATTGGAAACTACTCAACTGCCTCCAACATTTTTATTTGTCTGACTTGTCCACTAAAGCTTTCTCTCATCAGTAAGGGCTATTTTATTTCTTTGTGTTCTTTTGGAACATTTAATTGCCCCACATCATAGATCCTTTCAAAAGCAACAAGAAAAACACAGAAAGACTCAAGGAGGCTGATTGTTTTCATTTTACTCCATTGCCTTTGGGTGAAACTGTCTCCACAACATTTTCATTGATATCAGGACAACAGATATTCACCATGACCTAAATGTTGTGCCCAGCTTGTATCTGGTCAAGAATAGATGTTGCTTGAGATTCAGACTACTTTCTAAACTGCTTTAGCTTATAAATCTTTAAATACATTTCACTGGTTCTCTCCTCCATTTCTTAGGAAAATTCATCTGTATGTTTTGTGATTCATACATAAATGCAAAGTGTGCCTGCTAGTAGAATTAACAGCTCACTGAATCATTGACCATGTAAAATGCTTTTATTTATTTATTCATTTTGTTTTGAAATTTTGTTTTAATTTGATTTAAATCAGCAAATCTTTTGCAACATGCATGCTCTTCCATCTCCTACAAAGTCCAAAGCACTTTGATAATACTAATAAATGCAGAGGCCTTGTACATCGTATCACTTCTGAAAGCATAGGTAAAATTTACAGAATTGTCAAGTTAGCGTAGCACATATTCGATTTGATCTGATAAGAATGTGTGAAAAAAGATTGAGGGAAATGAAAATGATGGTTGTTTTTAGTACCCACAAAAGTAATTACCGGAGGAGATATGGAGAAAAAGCTTAGACCATAAGCTGAAAGAAAACATAGTCTATATTCCGGGCAGAATTCTAGGATGATATTCCATATCCTACCCTTGCTGTACATTCCAGGCTACTCTTCTCCCATGGATATGGACAAACCTATGAATACAATAAAGTCCTCTTCCTTTGATCAGCTTATGTCACATGATAAGAGTTAAAACTTTTTTCCAGGTACAATTAAGATCCTAAATTAGTTGACTTGAGAAAATCAAAACACACATTGTTCTTTGTGTCCCCGATTTAAGCAAATGAGCATAAGAGACTGATCATTTCTTGGAAAAAAATTCAATACATGAGAGAAATGTAGCCACTGTCCTTCGAAAAGTAAAACTGTTATAGAATACTTGGAGGAGATCACGTCGCTGAAAGCTGAGAGCAGCTGCTTACCAGAAGTTCCCACCAAAAGTTAGCAAAAAAAGTCACAGTCAACTCTCTCAAAAAACAAATTTAATCACAATCATAGAGAGTTTAGAAGTGAATCATCCCACACTGCACCTCAAGGGAAGATATATGCAACAGGCAAATTGATCTCAGCCTTGTAAGTGGCCAAGCAAAGGCTGCAACAAAGGTATGCTGCACTCCTGATCTATGGAAACCTTGTGATGATGATTTGTGTCATTTCAAGCCATTAAGCATTTGGTAATATGTTGTGCAGCAATTAAAAGCTACTGTATTCTATGATGTCAAGGTACTTCTTTGTATAAGAACAATTTTTTGATTGTCTACAGAATCTAGTCCACATTTCCTGGGACAAATTCTTCACTGAGGTCCCAACTGCCTTGACAATCTCCCTGCCTTTTGCTTGTTTTGCAGTGCAGTTCTCATTTCACGCACACTCAGTGTCTCTCTGACTCTCAGGCAGGGCACATTCTAATCTCTGAACTTGGTCCCATGCTACTGTCTCTGTATAGGGTAACTATGTTTTTCTTTGACATCTGTAAAGACTTACACATTGCCCAAAATCCAAATCAAAAGTCATTTCCCCTGTGAATACTTCCTAATCCTCTTTGTATAAACCATTTCTTTGTGATACCATAATTAAGAACATTTTTCTGAATATCGTCTATGCAAGATGTGGTATTTGATGTATGTTTACATCAGCAAGCCTTAACACACAAGTATGAAGAGTAAATTAGTTTAGATATTCATGAAAAATACTTAAGAACCATGCATTCTATAAGTATTAATTTTTATTAAGTCACACATCACGCTGCTTCTTTAATGGTTAATGCTTTGCAGATGCAGAGGTGTTCCATCTCCTGAGCACATATGTCTGCCTTTGTGGAGCAGAATCTTTCCTCCACTCAAGCTCTCTTTGCTTTGCGCTAGTTTGCTCTCCTGGAAAGTTCTCAAACACAGCTTACTATAAAATCTAGAAAACACTTATGTTCTTATCAAGCTTTGCAAGAACAAAGTCAAAGAAAGCTTCCTGTGTTCTACAGTGGAATCTGCCTTTTCTTTTCTCTCCTATAAACAAATTTGTAAAAGCTACTAGTTTGCTGAAAATATGACTCATTTGGACATGAAGATTGTAATAATTCTGGGGACCTTGACCATGTCTCCATCAGCAGCTCCTTCTTGAGAAGACAGGGAGTACATGTTCCTAGGTGGTGTTTCTGAGCCAGAGTATTTAAGTATTTTTATAGAATGTGAGTTGACAGTGATGTGGAGCTGTGGTTTCCCAGAGAACATTCTCATGCCTTGCTGCTGCATCTAGACTCTGATTTCCAAAAGACAGTGGTTCTTTGAGAACAAATCCTGTGTAGTGATATCTCATGTTTTCTTTGCACTGGCGACTTCAATAAAGATTTGCAATTCTGCTGGGGAAGAAAAGCCAAATATAAAGCTGGAAAATTTTTTCCTCAACAAAGAATAATCGTAACTGACAACATCCTCCCATTTTATCTCAGGCAATATTACAAGTCTGAAAGTGAACATAAAATAAAATGTTCCAAT
The DNA here is from genome assembly GCF_000260255.1 of Octodon degus. Classification (NCBI taxonomy): domain Eukaryota; kingdom Metazoa; phylum Chordata; class Mammalia; order Rodentia; family Octodontidae; genus Octodon; species Octodon degus. Next base: position 5,794 of record NW_004524736.1, on the reverse strand, counting down.
ATCTTCTCACCCTTGACCAAATTCAGAAGGGATTTTGAATTGTTGTTTTTTAATAGATGTTATTTTTAATGAACTTTAAGTTCACAGTAACATTGAACAGAAAGTACAGAGACCCCTTTTAGAGTTCTTCTGCCTACATACTCACAAGCTTCCCCTTTATAAACATCCCACACCAGAGAGTAGAACTGTTAGAACTGATGAACCTGCAATGGTAATTCATTATCATTCAAAGTTCATAGTTTATATTAGAATTAATAGTTGATGATGTACATTCTATGGGTTTTGACAAACATATGACATATATTTATCATTGAAGTGTCATAGAGAGTAGATTTCCTGCCCTAAAAATGTTCCATATTCTGCGTATGTGCCACCTACCCTCCTAAACCTCTGCCAATTATTGATCTTTTTGCAGCTTTCATACTTTTTATCCAAACTATCAAACAGTTGCAATATTAGAGTATGTAGAGTGTATTACCGTTTAGATTATTTTCCCTTAGTAATATATACCTAAACTTCCTCTGTGTCTTTTCAGAGAGAGAGAGAGAGAGAGAGAGAGAGAGAGAGAGAGAGAGAGAGAGAGAGAAACAGTCTGGATGTACTACTGTTCATCTACTCACTGTACTAAGTGCATCTTCCTTGCATCTAAAGTTCAGCAACTATGATTTATGCACTGCTATAAGTGTGTGTTCCTTGGATACATAAGTTTTCAATTTTAAGAAAGTTATTACTGGATTATATGGTAAGAACATATTTATATTCCAAGTTATCTTCCAAAGG
>NW_004524736.1:1918-4229 GCF_000260255.1 Octodon degus | reverse complement strand
GCAAGTCAATGGAGAAAATGAGGTTTAAAAATTGGAATTAAGAGGATGAGATCCCAGTTGTTGATTCTTTATAGTATTTCGTGAGTGATCTGAGTTTTGTTCATGAAGTCTCTGCCTACACCTGTCTTCAAGATTTCTACCTATTTATTCTTCTAGTAGAATTAGTGTTTCTGTTTTAATATTTATAGCTTAGATCCATTTTGACTTTAGTGCATTGTGATAGACATGGGCCTGGTTTTAGTCTTTGAAGGTAAGAATATACAACGCATCAAATATTGTTACTCTCTTATTATTTTGTTTTGAATTTTTTTACCTTTTTCCATAAATTTAATAAAACTTATTTTCCTCCTGAAAAATGTTATTCAATTGCTGTTTGTATTTCAAATATATTCTAAGACAAACTTAAATTTGAATTGTCAGACTCGATACAATACAATATTTCTATGATGTCAAGAAAAAGAAGTCTTGTGATCATAAATATATTTTCCCAGCAAAATCATCACCACACCATCAGAGAGAACATGTCCATCTCCTCCAAGAGTTATGCATGTCCCATATTCCTATGTTCCATACTTTGCCAGCCCCATGAAATTACTGATATGTTTTCTGTCACTGTATATTGTGTTGCCTAATAACCTAACTTGTAAAATATGAACACACACATATACATACACAGAAACACACACTACATATATATGCACTATAAATAAAAACATTTATACTTGATATGCAATTACAATTCACTGAGTATCAAAACTCCTCTGACAAATATAAGTCCTATTCATTCAAATGAAGTTGTTTTCCATTTAAGTTTAGAAATACCAGACCAGCACTTAGAAAGCAATTTTCACAGGTTAAGTTCTTTAGAATGTTGACTTTTATTTGCCTATTGACTACTCTAGATTATAATTCTGTGGTTGCAAACAAAACAGTCTGCCCAGCCTGGCAAATGAGGCACAGCTCCGAATAAATCATCTGTTAAAATGGCTAATTTCTCACCTGATGCAGGTGATTCTCATATTTACTTTGTGTTGCAAACACTGATTTTAAGAAAAAGTGAACAGTAACTTCTGACACACTCTTTCACTCTCCTTCCTCATATTCCAGAACAAACAACAACCCTCTAACAAATAGTCTGATACGACACAGAAAATAAGCTGCCAAGTTTTCAAAAGTTAATAGGTGGCCTGGTTCGCTGGTAGTGGTTGTTCCACAATTGGTTGGGCCCATAACTTTCAAGAATATATAATTTTCCTTTTGGGTGTTTATGTAGTTAAAACAAATATTTATTACTACATATTTACAGTGCTTAAAGGTAACATTATTATTAGTTTTATTTTAAGGAAAAAAGAAAAAGAAAATTTCATAGGTTTAGGAGAATAACAATAGTCAATACATTCATATTGTTATCTCTAAAGTAGTTAATCAGGGTGAATGACATGGGCATAAAAAGATTTTTAATTGATAAGAGACACTAATAGTATAGCTAATGTGCATTTTTCCTCCCTTTTCATGTCCTCTAAGGAATTGGTTCATGTACAAAACTCATCACAATGCTTTTCTTTTCCCTTCTCCCTCCCCCTTTTTGTTTTGTTAATATCCAATTTTATTTATCATGTAAGAATATTCAGTTATCAAAGTGGGCATTTTCTCCTTGCAAAGAACCTTTTAAGCCAAAAGGCTGTGTTTCACATTAATTAAACTTTTAGCAGCATACTGGAGTTACAATTTGTAGGTTATTCCATCTTTTTCTAGTTCCTTTCTTATTCATTCTGTTCACACATTTTTTTTGGTGAGAGATTAACTTTTAACAGTTCCTCATAAATGTTCTGCGTTATTCCTATTCATGCTGTGATTATACTACTTCAATACTTAGCTTTTAACAGTTTGATACAAAACAGCTCTTTCAAATAGGATAAAAACAATAGCTAGAAATAATAGTATCTCCTCCAGTTTAAGTAAGGTCACTCCATTCAGTAGAATACTTTTAAAACAGGAAGTCATACATTTTAGATACAAAATATTTGTTTGTACTTTTTTATTTTTCATCAGAATAGCACATGTATGAGATCCTTCCCTAGAAAACTCAACATTACTGTAAGTTTTTCTAATTATAGTTTCAAAGATGGCAAATTCTATCAACTCATAAAAAGACTTCGCTTTTGCAAACCATAAACTACTTTTTATCACATTTTTATGTTATCTTCCTCTTTTCCCAACCTATTTTGGGGATCATTTTTATATTTCTTATAAATAAGAATTAATTGCAGATAACAAAGTTTGAGTTTGCTTAATGTGGAATAGTTCAGAG
>NW_004524736.1:0-1208 GCF_000260255.1 Octodon degus | reverse complement strand
TTAATGGCCTATATAAAATCCAACTCATTTTTAAAAAATGTTGACTTTATATCTACATGGACCTGTATTTCTCTGGCTTTCTTGCAGTTAGGTGTAGTTAGATATCTAAGCTCTGATAAATTAACATACAGGGAAGTCAAATAAGTTACTTCAGCATATCTCCTATAAACTTGCCATGAGATCTTCCACTTTTTCTTCCTCTTGTCTTCTGATAGGAGTTGTGTACTCACTGTGATCTTAGATACTATATGTTAAGACCATCTACTGTCCTAGGCACCTGCATGGCCACATCATACATAGCCTCCTGCGCACCATGCACGTGCCTTCATCTAAGTCTGGAAAACCTGTCTTATTTATTTAAATAATTTTTTTTGGCTTTTCAAAACACTTTTAAATTTTAATTTCAGAATAAATGCATTTAAGAATATTTTTCAATAAGATTATTGATTACAATTTATGAACATTTTAACAGTGAGGCTAAATACAAATATTCATTATCTTAGTCATTCATTTATTTTCTTTGTAGGCACTGAGTCTACATTAGGCGTCTACATTGTAGTGGTTTTCTACTGAAAATACAATAACTCAAGTTTTGAATATAGCAGTCTGTGCTCAAAATTTAAAAAAAAGATTGTGGTTTACTGTTCACAACTCTGGCAGAAAGAAAAGGCTCTTGTAGTATCTGCATAGGGTAACTTTTGTACAGATCAATTTATTTTATTTTGTTTTTTAATATATTTTATTTTATTTTTTTCTGTATTTAGGACAGGATCTACAGAGTCTTACTATATAGGTCGGACTCAGTGATTCTCCTGTTTGTAGCCTCCCAAGCACTGGGATTACAGGAATGTGCCACCACACCCAGTCTCAGTCTCCATCTCAGTGTGCCCCGCGGGCCGGGCCAGCAGGGCATGCTTGGGATCGAACCCTGGCCACTGCACTGTGGCTAATCAGGTATTTTAGTCTGCTGAGATATCAGGCAAGCCCTGATTTTTTTATTTTTTAAAGAGAATACAAAATATTATTTAAACAGAAAACTTACAAGTGTACACAATTTTACTTAACAAAATAGTATGAATTTCACAATATCTGTTGTAATGCATAGTATTGTTTTCCAACTAGTTGCTCATATTAGTAGATATATGCATGCAAAATTGGAAGAAAGAAATATATAAGAAACTAAGAAGAGAAAAAGTGGGGGAACTATC
>NW_004524735.1:6766414-6770115 GCF_000260255.1 Octodon degus | reverse complement strand
GGATGAGGAGGGAAGGCTTTTGGAAAATGGTAGGAGTGTAGACACTAGTCTGGACTAATGAGAAAGTGAACATGCAGCAATGAAAGATTATTACAGGATTATGGATTCAACATGTCTGGCTAGATAAGGTGGTGGGTCACAGGCAATCAGAGATGAGTCATCAAATACAGCCTCTCTGGCTGTGGGAAATGGAAGCCCTTCTCCACTGTTGGTGGGAGTGCAGACTGGTGCAACCACTATGGAAATCAATGTGGAGATTTCTCAAAAATCTAGGCTTGGAAGGCCTGCTCAAGCCACCTGTTCCTTTCCTAGGTATATTCCCAAAAGAGCTGAAGTCATACCGTAACAATATATGTGCACCCATGTTTATCACAAGAAAATTAGTCCTAGCCAGAGCTTGGAAACAACCTAAATGCCCATCAACTGAGGAATGGATAAAAATGGTATTTTTACTCGATGGAATATTATTCAGCTATAAAAAAGATAAACTCAAGGCTTTTGTAGATAAACAGATGCAAGCAGAGACAATTTGGGAAGTGAAACAAATCATCCAAAAGTGCAAATATATTATCTTGTTAGTAGGAGATCCAGAAAGAACAATTAAAATCTGAAAGGTACAACAGATACTGTGAAAGGAACAGGAGTTTTTCAATTGGAAGGAAAAACTTGGATGAAGAAAAGTACAAGTGAAAGAAGGGTAAAAGATATATTTATGCATCCTGCCGACTTCCACTGGTCTTTTCAAACAGCAGTTACTGCTTATATTTTTTTCTTTTAATTCTTTTTTATTATTTGAATTTGTTACAACTTTTTGTCATTTGGGGATTTTTTTATAGTTTTTGTATTCATTATTTTTTAAACCAACCTTGTACATTTATATCTGGAGACCTAAACAACTAATTTGAAGATAGAGTCATGCACTGTAGCAACCATTGTTGAATTCCTATTACTTTGTTTAGAGAAATTTTGTATCATTTCTAATGCTGTGTTCTTCTATAACTATTTTGTTCTTTGAAAAATAATACAGCCCCTCTGAAATGGGAGAAGCAACTATACCAGAAATAGGAAAAGAGTATCACAGATGATCTGTCTGAATCAACAATTATCTGCATCATCAGACAAGAAAAAGCAAGCGGTACGACTGCACTCCCGTGCCGCCCCAGGATCCTCCGTAGTGCGGACAGCACAACCAGCCTGCTGGGAATCAGCGCTGCAGTGACCAGACTCCTGGGAGAGGCTCTTCCTATGTACTTTCTCCCATCTAGAAGGAAATAAACTGCAGGTAGGAATCAAGGGAAGTGACAATGAAGGTAAAGGGGGAAAGAATGGCCTCTTCCCCCATCATCCTCCCAAATACCCCAAACACTGGAGAACAGTATTCTGGTGGCAACTGTTCCACCACTCACCACTGGCATGGAAGATGAGAGAGAGAGAGAGAGAGAGAGAGAGAGAGAGAGAGAGAGAGAGAGAGAGAGAGAGAGCTCACTGGCACAGATCCAAAAATCACATCCTGGAGACTCTTGGGAGGAATATGATCTAACAGTCAATCCAGATTGGGCACTTCCATGTCATTTCCACAAAGACTAGGAGAGCTAAATTAGCCAGAAATCCTAAAGGGCAATCTCCATTAGCAGCAGCAATCACCAGAGATAAATTTAATGATGTATCTGAGAGAAGACAGAAACACAAAAAGATACCAGAAGAGAAAGAGTATGTAATGTGATAAGTAAATAGGGTGAGTAAACAATAAGGAAAATATTTAAAAGGAAATAATTGTGGAAGGACAGGAAGGTGGCTGGGTGGTGTTCAAGCCAGTTAATGCCATACTGTATGTGTAGACTCAGTCTGGTTTCATCAGAGAGAATGAAGTGCAGTAAGGAAATGAACTTAGAGAAAATTCTTGAGTTGTGGGGAACGGCACACGGGTGGAAGGCTGTTTAGAGTAAGATCATCAGAGCCCCTCCCTGACTGGGAGTAATCAGCAGAAGAATGGCCGCTGAGCCAAGCTGCAGGGTAGGTTAAGTGGGCAAAGAGTTACAGCTCCTCAGTAGGACACTGCTGAGAGATATATTCTCTCTTCTGCAGTTCCAGAAGAAAGAAAATGTTCTAACTCTTTACTTCAAGAGCAGAACAAGAAGGGAATTGTGGGGGGCCTGGCCCTAGCTCAGTTCTTTAAATGGCTGCTTCGACAAAGCAGTCAGGCTCATGTTGCTGTGGTTCGATCCCCACAACTCCAGCCAGCCAAACCTGCTCTGAAGGCATTCGGAGCCAAAAAAAAAAAAAAAAGGGGGGGGAAATTGTGTAAATGTTACATGAGTCTCTCTAGACTGCAAAGGAAACTGGAGATTCATGCTGACACATTTAAGATCAAACTGGTGGCATATTTAAGAGTATTCTCTTGCTACACTCATTCCACACAAACAGACATGAAGTGGATCAAACTGGACTTGACCAGGCCTAGCTATGAACAGGCCTCCACCTAGGGAGAGCTTTTAATGACAAACAAATGAAATCCGTTCACTGTCACTAACCACTAGGGATAGAATAGAACCACAATGAGATTCAACTTCTTAGTTCCTAGAATGACTATACCAGCCTGGGCAGATAGCTCATCAGCCTAAAAATATCTGCTCAATAATCACAAGAAGTTTGTTTCATCTCAGATAGTGCATGCCAAGCTAGCCCTGCACCATGCTGGCCACTGAAACCAGGCAAGATGGTGGACACCTGTAATCTCAGAACTGGGGAGGCTGAGACAGGAGGATCACTATGAGTCCAAGCTGTGTAGTTAGACCCTATACCAAATCAATCAACTGATTAATCAATCTTTTTTAAAAAAAATACTGGTATATTCAAGTGTTGCTAAGAATTGGGAGATCTCTGGTTTTTCCTAACTGCCAGTGCAATAGTAAAAATGTCCAATCTGGAAACTATTTTTGTGTTTCCTTAAATAATTAAGCAAGTGTTTGTCACACACCACAGCAACTCTCCCTTGGTATTTATGTAAGAGATTGAAAACTTAGACTTACTTGAAAATGTTGAACTTCAAACACTTGCAGTTGAAAACAAACCAAAACTCTTCTTTCTTGTAAATAATGGAATAAAACTTAGTGCAATGGAACACCAATGAAAACCCCTCTTTAGAAAATATTAGCAAACTCTTTATACATGTCAGATGGTGGACAGACCTTGAGTACATCATAACTCAAAAGATAACAAAAATACTGGATTTCATAATGTACTCTATATGTAACATTCTTAAAAATGATAAGATTATGGATCTAAATACTTAGTATGTGTTTCCTAGAGTAAGAGAAGTGTGATGTGTGTGTGTAAATATAGGGCAAACACATCAGAAAGACTCAGAAGTAGTTGCAGCTCTCATGAGGAAGACTGATCAGAACAAGAATGATAAAGTGGAACATATTTATAGAGGAGAGAAATGAGGCCTCTTCTAGGACCATTGTGATGGTAGGGCTGGTAAGCTACCAGTAGATCTAATGTGATTGAAGGCAGAAGCACTTTTTACATCTCCAGATTTTCAATTATACTACAAAATCATGATTGTTTAAAAAAACAGCATGGGGCTGGGCATGGGGGCACATGCTTGCAATCCCAGCACTTGCAGGAGGATCATGAGAATTTAAGGCCAGCCAAGACAACATAGTGAGTTCAAAGCTAGGCAGAACTACATAGCAAGA
>NW_004524735.1:6744299-6766185 GCF_000260255.1 Octodon degus | reverse complement strand
AGAAAAGAAAAGAAAAGAAAAGAAAAGAAAAGAAAAGAAAAGAAAAGAAAAGAAAAGAAAAGAAAAGAAAAGAAAAGAAAAGAAAAGAAAAGAGACATGCAGGTGCAAACAGGCTAAGCCACAGCTCTGGTGTCCAGGAGCCTCTGGCCTCATGGAGGAGAGAGATATAGCAAGGATCATCGTGTATTAATGGACTGATAGGTGGAGGTCATCCGCACAGCAGGACACACGGATGAAGAGGGATGCCATGTGGTGCAGGGAGTTTTGCCATCAAATGAGACTCTCTGAAGGAAATCGCAGCTGAACTAAGCCTTGAGGGCAGAGAAAGGGCAGGAGGGAGATGTTCTACAGAGAGGAACTTTCTGGCCAAGACTAGCAGTTCACAGGAGACCTGGGATGGAGGGAGAACAGTGGCAGTGACAGTTGCCAAGGGTTGAGAATGGATGAGCTCCTGCAGGGCTGACACGGAAGGAGAGAAGGCTGAACTGAAAGAAAGCCACTGAGTCATGGTGAATCACTTCTGCTCAGAAGGAACAACCCATGGGGAACAAGATGTGAGATTGCAGTTCATCAAGGCCAGGTGCCAAGCTGGCATTTCTACTGTTACTGGCCAAAAAAATCCATGTTCAGGTTACTTCGCCTCTGGGGTCTCAATAAATACTAACCAGCACGCTGGATGACCTTGGGGAAAAAAAAAGAAATCAGCATGGTACTGGTACAAAAATAGAAGTGAATAAAAATGAAATAGAGCAGAAGACATATACCCAATTCATATACTTGAAGTTCTTTAATTTTTCTTTTGTGCTTTGTATAACATCAAATTGTTTTGTTCAACAGAACCCCAAGAATAACCGTCTATACCACAGACAGACAGATAGAATACATACCAATTGTTAAGTCATAGTGAGACCCTGTAGACTTGTACTAAATATATTTTAAAAAGAAAATCCATGTAAAACTATCTATTTGAAAGCATCACAAAATCACCCAAGCATTTCCAATGCATGAGTCTAACAGAAGAGTAAACACCGTAGCATTGACTCTCAAAACCACATCCATCTAATAAAAGTGAGCTCTTCACCCCTAAGACACTCCACTGTCCAACCCCCAAGGTTTCCTGAATACGTTTTTCTCCACCTTCATTCTTCTAAGAGGAATCCTGCAGAGCCCTCTGAAGGGCCAGCTTGAGAGTCTTATGCTGCTGCCTAAAGGAGCCAATTAAGAAGTAAATGATGGGGTTGGCACAGCTGTTAATACAGGACAGGACAATTGGGACTGAATAAGGATGACAAAGGAAGTGATGAGCAGGAACTGGAAGCCAGAATAACAGGAACCAGTAAATTCCAAAGGGCAGGCCACAGATGAGGAAGACCAGGACCGTGACTAGAATGGTCAAATACAGCCTGGTTAGTGGCTTCCGTTGGGAACCACGATGGAGGACTTTGACTGCCAGGGCTAGGCTGGACATGGACAGAGTTAGAAATAAAAACGTCAGCCATGCAATTATGATAAAATCAACATTTTTCCAGCCAACAGATTTTCCAGAAACCTCATCTAGAAAATCAGAGTGGTACCAGTCTAGGATGCCAAGAAACAGGGATAAGGTCCAAAATAGGGTACACACAACAGCTGACGTGTATCTTGGACGGTGGCTGCGATACCAGATGGGCCATAGGACACAGAGGCAGCGCTCTATGCTAATGGCACTGAGGATGCTCAGACCTGTAATGTATGGAATAATTGCTATATTGGCATAGATAGCAGGATTATATATATAAGTGCGACCCAAGCACAGGACAAGCAGGGAGCCAATAAAATAGCAACAGAGGAGGAGGAAGTCCGATGCAGCCAGGTTGAGGATGTAGACTGAGATGGTGTTCCTGCGCATCCAACATCCCTGGAGATGGATAACAACTCCATTTCCTGCCATCCCCACCAGAGCAATGATTACAATCAGCAGATCTGGGATCAAAGTCTCATAACAATGCAGAAAGGAGGATGTACCACTTCCCATATCTATTGGGAGTTCCATCTCCTCTGGTGTCGTGGTTGGGTCCATGCTGACAAACCGCTCACTGGTGTACCTGAGAATACAAACAATTTTGAGAACATGCTGTACAGTAACTTATTCTCAAAACCACCCTGCTAGGTGAGAACTATTGTTCCTATTTTTAAAAAGAAAGGATTAAATGACTAAGTGGTCTATCCAGATATGGTGGTCCTGGATTAGAGTGCTAGAGATAAACCTAGCATTTATAGACTGTACAAACTGATCTTTCTCTTCCAAACACAAGTTTTTTAACATATACAAGAGCAATCTGAGGAACACCTCCAATCAGAAGGCTACAGCTATGACCTAGTACTATTCTTCTCTGGACCAGAACATTATTTTCTCAATTGCAGGAACACATAAGGAGAAAAAAGTAACCATGACTTCACCTTAGGGTTTTGTGAGGAATATCACTTCTGTCTGGAAGAGTTTGAGGATGACAAGGAATAGGGTTTTTTTTAAATTTTCTTCTTCCCTCAGGCTGGGAATCTGATGCATTAGGGAGTATGTGGGACCAAAGGGTGATGGTGTATCTCTAGGGTTTGGGGAGCAACAATTGGAGGACCCTTTGAGTCTGCTGCCATGGAGCCTCTAGAAAAGTTCTAAAACATTTCATGAATAAGTCATTATTTTGAGTAGCTAAAAATAAAGCATGCTTTATTAAATTGAAAGCGTTTATCTTCTTTAACTTATATCCATTGCCAAGGCATTTTGGGTCAAAGAGGTGAATGCTCAACAAATTGAGAGTAAAAGAAAAAGCCACAAATAGGAACACAAATTCCAATGGAGATGAAATTAGCAAAGATTCTCCATTTTGCTGATATTTAGATAAAATACCCACAAGTGAAAATATGCAAAGATATGGGAAAAAGTGTTCCACAGCTGTGAGGGTTCTTATTCTGTTCTTTTTCTAACCTATTTGGCATCCTAGGAGTCTACTTCCCAAGACCATCACTCAGTGAGATTTTTTTTAATGTTCCTGGTGGAACTGAGTCACTGAGAGACACTAGGAGTCTTATGGGCAAGAAGAAAATGATTTTATTATTTTTCTATCATTGTTCTTGTGCCACTAATTTTTATTAACATTTTAAAAATAATTTTATTGACAAACAAATAATAGACACTTTCAAAACTGATTAGTAGGACAGTTTCAATAATTAATATATTGAATATTGTTGTCTTCTTAGTAGTTATTCATAGTACAAGATGCAGACATGATGTCCTGTCCACGAACACTATAAGAACAACACTTTCTATTCTTTTAATTAAGAGAAAGTAGCTGTATGTATATCCCAACTATTTTGAATATACAGATACAAATGGTCTTTCTTTTTTTTTTTTTTTTTTTTGGGTGAAACTGGGGATTGAACTCAGACCCTTGCACTTGTCATGGAAGCAATTATTTTACTGAATTATGTCCCAGGCCATTGGTCCTTCATTTTTATCCCTTTTTAGTTTGTTTGTTTATTTAGTTTTATGTGCCACTCGTTTTGGAAATGGCAGTGTTTATTCCCACTCTGTTACCCTCTCCTGTGGCTCCAACTTCATATATTGCTACATTCTCTCTTGGGAATGATATTTCCTTTATCTTTTTTTTAATTTAGAGCTTGTAATAATACATCACTGTTATTGATTAAGGGTGCACAACTAAGTGTTCATTACTTTTTTTGTCATCTTTGTAAACAGTATGCTGAAACAACACTCCTCTGTTATTCTTGTTCGACCAATGATTTCTTCCCGACTTCTGAGAATGCAAAGGAGAATGACTTTGATGAGGTAGTAAGACAGTGCAAGTTGTGTAACTGGCAGTTTAGTTATGGACAACAATACTGTGGTATTACCTTGCATTTTTACATAAACACAAGAGGCATTAATGTCCCATGACAAAGATTTGAATAGGTAGGCTAAAGGCAAGAATATGGCAGGATGGCCCAAAAGGGATGAAAGAGGTCTATTTGATCCTATTTCAAACTCCCACAGTGGGGTCTGCCTGCCTCATTTTGTGAAAAGAAGCTTCTGTCTGTCTGCTGGCTTTTCCTGGAGGAAACACCATGTCCTCTTGTGTGTACAACCACAAGGTGAAAACCCCTGTGTGTGGACTCAGAGTAAATAATTAAGCTGGAACCCTAACTGTCTTCATACACCTTTACCTTTCTGTCATTCTTCTGTCCAGTGTTGGAGAGATGACTGCTTAGAAGAGGAGCCTTTCTCAGATCAAGTGGTTGCACAATAAACTTGCTCTCAATCAGGAGACGATTTCAGGAGCTGGCATAAAACCTGGAGAGCAAGAGGTATATATGAAGATTCTAGACAGGCTTTGTGACTTCCTGTACAGGGACTAAGAATAAGTCAGACACCAAAGCCATCTGGGATGAGGCCTCCCTTATTGTCACTCACCCATCATCCTCTGCCATCCTACCATGTCCTTTTAGGAATCACTGTTCTGTCCATTAATTGCCAGCTGAAAACCTATGCAGCACCATCAAGCAACGTGGGCCTGCACAGGGAGCCTCACAGCTAAAGAGGATATCACACACTCACTGAGTCATTCCAGGCTCACCATAGGCTTGACTCTTTATATTTTTAGTAGCTTCTTTATTATAGCAGTAAGACAACCATATGCAGGCTTTCACTTCAAATGACAAAGAAATAAATGTATGCAAGGTCAAAACTTCCCTGAATAGCATTCTCTGGTGCCCACTGCTTGCTACCTTTTCCATTTTTATTTGTTCTATTACAATTACCTTGATATTTTAATATTTAATTTATCAGTATGAACCAGTGGCTCTATTGATGTCCTTAAAAAGTATTGTTGTTAGCACCCATAACATTTTTTTTCTCCATCCACCTCATGAAATTTTTTATTTATTTTGACTTAGCTGAGATATTCTAAATTAATTGTAGGTAGTATATGTTAAAACTCTTGAGTGGAGAGGAGAGGATTATTGTAAGCAGACCAAGCTTCACCCCATCCAGCTCTTTATGACACCTGGCTGGTAATGCAACCCTTTCTTTTCTCATCCTCCTTCTAACACAAGAACTTATTCTGTACCATTTGAATTTTCAGCCTGCAAACCTGTGAGCCTGGAATTCACTTCTGCCACACAGCACTTGCCTGGTAAGGGCAAGATTGACCGTTCATTTCTCAACACCAACATAAAAACATAAACACACAAGAAGCCCCATGAGCTGAACAAATATTTTTATTTCATAAATACCTTGTATCAATCATTTCTCTATAGACACCATCTTAGCATATGCTCAGAAATAGTGTTCAATACTTTAATTCAGAAAATAAGGATTTTTTTTTTTAATGGCAGAAGGATTTTTTTGGGGAGCTGGCTCCGAATGCCTTCAGGGCATGTTTGGCTGGCTGGAGTTGTGGGGATCAAACCACAGCAACCTGAGGCTGACTGCTTTGTTGAAGCAGCCACTTAAACAACTGAGCTAAGGGGCAGGCCCCTCAATTCAGCAAATAAATACCTTGTGTCCACACAATTTTCATATGGGAAAATTCTAACCCAATGACTCAAAATCTCACGATGCTTTGAGATGAAGTATTTCAAGAGAAAATTAACATAAGGACATTAGAGTGGGATTTGTCTAACATGACAGGTGTCCACATGAGAAGAGCTTGTGAGGGCACACGTTCATTGAGGTGAGGTCATAATGACTGAAGCACAGACTGAGGAAACTTGTTACCAGTGGGACTGTTGAAATACTTTTAATGACACATAATGAAATTATGTATATTCATAACACGCAGCATGACATTTTGATGCATGTATAATGTGTAATGCTAATACCACTACAACTGATCTATCACCTCAAGCATGCAGCATTTGTTGGTGTTGGAAATACTCAAACAACATGCAATATATTGTAAGGAATTCGAAGTACTCTCTGTTACAGTGGTAACTGTAGGATTCATGAAAAAGTATACTGCTAATTGAAAGTAGATTTTTAATTTAATTGTAAATGTATGTTGTTAATTCTAGCATAATTTTAGAATAATTTTTGAAGAAATGTAGTGAAAATGCTGAGATGATAAAAAAAAGTCATAGAAAATATTCACTTATGCCCAAATAGGCAAAAGAAAGTGGAACATAAATGATAAGAGTTATGTATAGAATGTAATTTTACATAGAGTAGACTTACTAATCATGATCAATTTAAATGTTACTGTCTAAAATGACAATTATAAGACAAAGACTCAGACTGGTTTTGTTGTTCTTTTTAAAGAAAACATTCTCACTTGCATATGGTTCCAAAATGGAAAAAAATCATAAATATTAAAGCAGAAATTAATGCAATTGAAAAAAAAAAAAAAAACCACTTAAAAATAAAGACATAATAGATGGAAGAAAAGGGCCACAGAAAGAAATACCAAGTTAATATTAATGAAAAAAAAAAAAAAAGAGAAGCCTTATTAACTTCAGACCCAGCACACTTCTATCCATATTGCAGAAGGGCCACCTGAGCTCTGAAATCATAGGACTTATGGACTGGCTCCATCTAGTGGATCCCAGTGACAGGATCAGGCTGATGAGTTCATGTCAGAAAGAGGGAAGGAGCCAAGATGGAGTTTGGAGAAGCACACTAACTGCTGCAGGCTGAACAGGTCTGGTGCCAGCCCCATGGCCAGAAACCAGACCAAACTAGAATGGAAATAAGATGCAGACTCGCCGGGATTATCCACTAAGATGTCATAAAGTTACAGCTGTCTTGATGGGATTAATCAATTTGGATCTGGACCCTGTGTGCCCACATTGTCTACCAGTGACAACAGGGACATATTTTGAAGTGTACATGTAAAAATTTAAATACATTAATTAATTATTTAAATTAAATAAAAATTTTTCTTTTTTCTCTCTGCTTTGCTTTTCTTGATTGCTCTTATTTTATGAGTGTGAACATGGTTTCTAGCTTTTCTTGTTATTGCTGTTCTGTTCTTGTTTTTATTTATTCCTTTTTGCTTTCTTGCCTCTCTTCTTCACCAGTTACCAAAATTTTGCGTGAGCTTCCTTTGTCTTCCTGCCTTGCTTCCAATGTCTTTCTGTTCTTCACTTTCTCTATTTTTCCCCTAACTCATTTAAGAGTTTCATCCATAAGGGCAAAATTGATATATTATAACTTGTATGTACAATTTACTGGTTCATTTTACATTTTGTTATATTACCACAAACCTAATTCATATAATTAAAGGTAGAAAGTTCCATTTGTTATTTTCTAGAGTGTGTTTGCTGGTATAATTATTGCTGGTTATACCACATTAGTTAAAGTGACATACTGTTACACAAAGTTGTTATTTCTTTTATATCAAGACTAAGATTGCCTCAAGTCATAAAAAAACACTGTGGGCCACTGATAAAGAATAAGGGGCTGGGCCAAGTGGGCAGAAGCTTCTCAACCACAATAAATTGAAGAGTTAGGATCTTGTGACAGAATCAAAACCCAAAAGCCAGTTACATCTAGAAGACACATGCCAGAAGTAATCCTTTTCTAAGGCTTCTAAATACAAGCATAAAAGCTACTCACAATAGGCAATTTACAAACATCAACATAAGAATCAAGTAAAATATATAGCAAGTTAGAAGACACTTAGCAAACTCAGACTTCCAGTTTGTCATAGGCAAACTTGGGAACAATTGGAAAGCCCCCCAACAGGCTCTCTGACATGGTAACAGTGGAAGTAACAAAGCTGGTGAATGAGATCTTAGAAAACATCCAATCAGAAACAATTTCTAAGATATCAACAGTGATGGTGACCATAATGAAGACATGTTTAGCAACTCTTGAGCAGATACAGATTAAACAATCAACAAGCTTAGGAAAATGATGGAAACCATGCGCACCCAACATAGAAAAGACATAGAGACCATGAAGCAGATTCAAATAGATATCCAGGAAATTGAAATTTTTATAAAAGTATGTGCAGGAGGATGAGCAAGGCTGAAGATAGAATGTCACATCTAGAATAGAGGAACACAGTTATCAATTATGAAAAGCAAGATTTATTAAAAGTAGAAGGAACCATGAAGAGTCAATTCAATGGCTATTAGGTGATGTGAAGAAGACTGCCACAAGATTCATCAGAATCAGTGACAAAGCAGGAGATATTATAAACAACATAAAAATTCACAGAAGTGACTGCAGAAAACTTCCAAAGCAGGGAAAATGCATTTGATATGTAAAGTGAGATATATAAAACTTCATTTAGCCATGTTTAAAAAAATCTACACAAGGACATAACAGTCAAACTTCCAGAAATGCAACCCAAAAACAGAATATTAAAAGCAGTTAAAGAAAAGAAACAAATTTCCAATAAAATAAAGCCCATCAGAAACACACAAGACATCCCAACACAAACCATAGAGTCAAGGAGATACTGGAGTGAAATGTCTCAAGCCTTAAAATAAAACAATCTATAACCCAGATTTATGTACCCTGAAAAACTATCTTTGAAATTTGATGGAGAAATAAGATACTTCCATGAAAAGAATACCTGAAGGAATTCATGAGCACCAAACCAGTAGTCTACAATGTTCTGAAGGACATTCTAGAAAGAACATAAAGTTTACAAATCTATGACACCCAATGAAAGCAACCTAAAGGCAAGGCAAACAGTTAAACAGAGGGAGAAAAATATGGAGACAACAGTTCAAGATATCAAGAATAAGCTAATATTTATCAGTCACAACCATTGATGTTAATGGTCTCAATTCACCAAGCAAAAGAAACAGGCAAAATGGATCAAAAAGCAGTACCCCCACAATATTCTGCATACAAGAAACATATTTAATTCAAATAGAAATTCATTCACTGCAAGCCAAATAATGAAAAATAATATACATTGGAACCAAATCCAGAAAAAGGTGTACGTAGCTATTCCACTTGTAGACAATATGGATTTCGACCCACCACTGATCAAAAAGGTCAAAAAGAGCAAGAAGGTCAAAATAACCCTATAAAGGGAACATTCCAAGAGGAAGAGATAGCAGTCATAAATATATATGTGCCAAATGCCAGTGCAACAAACTATGTAAAAGAAATATTAATGGGCACGAAAAATCAAATAAGTAAT
Organism: Octodon degus; assembly: GCF_000260255.1. Taxonomy (NCBI): domain Eukaryota; kingdom Metazoa; phylum Chordata; class Mammalia; order Rodentia; family Octodontidae; genus Octodon; species Octodon degus. Next base: position 6,757,051 of record NW_004524735.1, on the reverse strand, counting down.
AATACAATTGTAATGGACAACCTTAATACCTCACTGTCATGAATAGATCAATTAGATAAATTAATCAGCAATGAAATATTGGAGCTGAATCAAACATTTTGGACAAATGGTTTAGTAGATATCTGTGGAATGTTCTACCACATTATAATATACATTCTTCTCTGCTGATCATGGAGCATTCTCCAAAATAGACCACCTACTAGCCCATAGAATATGCTTAGCTAAATGCAAAGCAACTGAAATTATCCTATGCATACTATCAGGTAATGAATGGATCAAATTGGAAATCAGTGGTAAAAGAAACCCCAAGAACTTCATAAACACATGGAAATTAAATGAAACTCCAGTGAATGACCAATGGGTCAAAAAATGAAATTAAAGAAGAAATTAGACAGTTTCTGCAATTAAATGATAATGCCAAGACAACACTCCAGAACTTATTTGACACAATGAATGCAATCCTCTGAGGGAAACTTGTATGAATACTCATATTAGGAAAACAGAATATACTCCAAAAAACCACCTAATGTAGAACCTCAACCTTCTATGAAAAGAAGAGCAAGTGAAACATAAACATTATAAGAGGAAGGAAATTATGAAGGTAATGGAGACTATACAGCCACAAAGAATAAGTGAATCAAGAGTTTATTTTTTGAAAGATTAAATAAAACTAAGAGGCACTTAGCCAACTTTATCATAAAAAAGAATTATAATATTAAATCCACGAATTTAAGATGAAATCAAAATTGATATTGTAGAAATCTAGACATCATCAATACTTACGTCAAAAACCTGATTTGTAATATGATATGTGAATTACCAAAGCTAAATCAAGAAGATACAAAACTTCTAAATAAAATATCAGTCAGTGAAATTGAGGATGTAATTCAAAACTTATCATCAAAGAAAAGCCCAGGACCTAATGGACACATAGTCGAGTTCTGCAAGATATTTAGAGAAGATCTAATGCCATTTACTTTTCAAACTCTTTAATGAAATTGAAAGAAAAATAAATAACAGTAAAAAAAGAAATAAACAATTACAAATTTTTATACAGAAATTTAGAAATCAAACCATATACAACATTGTAGTGGGACAATTCTATGACTTTTCTCTTGTTTTCATTTATTACTTTTTCTTTTTTTAAATAAACATTTACTTGAGAGAGATTATAACAGTAATTGATATGACATTAGAAGGGGAAAAAAAGAAATTGAAAGGTAAACAATACATCAAAATTGATTTTTGGAAGCAAGCATTACCCTGATGTCAAAACAAAAGAAGGAACTGTTTGGAAAACATAACTACAGACCAATATCTCTAGTGAAAATTCTCAATAACATACTGTCAAATAGAATATAACAAATCATCAAACTATGAACAAGTATGACTCATCCCAAGGATTCAGGGATACTTCAACATACACAAAGAAATAAATGTTTTAAACCATAGCAGTATGGCCTACACAAAATTATATGGTAATCTCAATAGACATAGAAAAAACATTCATCAAGGTTCAATATGTTAAAAATATTAACATATATGTTAACATCCATGTTAAAACCCCTACAGAAATTTGGAGTGGATGATCTTTCTCTCAATGTGATAAGACACATCTATGAAAAACCAACACCCAACATCATACCAAATGGTCAAAAACTTAAAGTTTTCACTCTAAAATCAGGCACAAGACAAGGATGTCCACTGTCACCACTTGTATTCAATATTCTGGAAACTTTATGCAGAACAATTAGACAAGAGAGGGAATAAAAGGAATAAGAATTGGAAAGGAAGAAGTAAATTTATCATTATTCAAAGATGACACGCTACTCGACATATAGAACTTAAAAAACTAAAAAGAAATACAATTAATAAACAATTTCAGAAATGTAGCAGGGTACAAAAATCAAGGCTGAAAAAATGAAGTAGTTTTGAAGAAATGAAAGCAGTCTTCAGACAGGAAATTTATACCAATGAATCCTCACATTGGGAAAGCACGAATAAACAACCTTATGCTGTACCTCAAGATTGTCGAGCAAGAAGAAGCAAGTCAAATCTGAAACGCAAAGAAGGGAGGAAATTGTGCAGATCAGAGCAGAATATAATGCAATGGAAATGAAGAAAACAATACAAAGAATTAATGAATTAAAGTTGGTACTTTGGAAGAATAAATAAAATTGATAAACACTTATCCAAACTCATCAAACTTTATGTCTTCTCCCTTTCTCTGAAGGAAGCTCCATGACTTGAGTTTCAAACACCCTTAAGTTGAAATAGAAGACTGTGAACCTAGGCCAAATCAAAAACTGCCAAACCTCAAAAATAAGAAACATGGTATTATATACACTTACCTTCCTCCCATTTTTCTATCTGGAGTTGGAAATCTGGCCTGAGCTGAAGACACAAAAGTCTCTCTAGGACCAGCTGATATCAGAGGACTCTTCTTGATCCTCCAACTCAAGAGATGCCTACCAGACCTAGAATAAAGCCTGGTGAATAAGTGCCATTTTTCAAGAAGTTACACAGGGCCACGTGTTTCCAGACCTATAGATTGTGGGCAAATCAGAAAACAGAAGATTTCAATACATGCATTCTTACAGAAATATTTCTGTGCAGTTTTGCAAATTACACTCTCTAATCTCTCTCCTTACCTCTAAAGCAGTTTATATTCCTGTAAATAATTGCTACACTGAAGCCTTTAATACCAACTCTGAGCCTAGGTAGCAGCAATGTCCAGCAATGTGAAGCAGCTTATGAAGCTTTATAAACAAAGAATGACTTACATCCTAAGATCATTTAGGTCTTGCTATATCTTAAATTGTTTTCATGCTTTATCTAGTAGTATTCATTCATATATATTATTTTTCATTATAATTTTCTTTTATTTTTGAAGAGTAAAAAAAGAGCAAGAAAAACAAAAGCAAAGACAGAAACAGGGTAATATATAACAACACACAAGAACAGCTGATTAACAGTGATTGATATATTATCTGTTTTTATCATCCAATGTGTTGCTCAGATTAACAGACATAGTTATGCAAGATGGGTCATATGATTTAATATTACCACATGCCTTCCAGAAATCTTAAATTTTTGTTCTTGTCTCTCATTTTCTTTCATTGCCTTTTTTTAAAAAATTTACTTTAAAGAGAATATAGCAATAATTGATATAACATTAGAAACAGTACACATTTTTTTAAAAAAGAAATAGTACACATTTAGAAGACCAAAATGACAGATATTTTAAGGATGGATTTAGTATTACACATTGCTGTCCTCAATGTAGCTCTTAGTTCACAGATATCAACATAGAGAGATAGTCAATGTGAGAATTCTACCTATTAGCTGCTATTTTCAAAAACATGATGGAAATTCTTAGAACCACTGCCTTATCTACCTTGTATACATAAATGTATGGTTTTGCCCCTACCTTATTTCCTGACTTTTCTCCTTTCTCTCTCTTCATTGTTGAATCATTAATTTTTCTCTTTCCATTTAATTCTGTTGTACCTTTTAGTTTTTATTTATTATTTTGAGTTCTTACACTAGAGAGACAATACAATATTTACACATGTGGGTCTGGTTTATTTCACTTATGGGTATATCTTCAAGTTGCATCCACTTATCTATGAAGGCTTCGAGTTTCTTTTTCTTTATAGCTGAGTAATACTGCATTGCATAAAAACACCTTGTCTTTTTCATCCATTCCTCAGGTGACAGGCATTTTGGTTGTTTCCAAGATCTGGCTATCACAAATTGTGCTGCTATAAACATAGGTGCACATATATCACTATGATAAGATGACTTCAGTTCTTTTGGGGAAAATTCCCAGAAGAGAGATAGCTGGATTGAATGGGATTTGCAGTCCTAGTTTTTTGAGGAGTATCCACACTGATTTCCATGGAAATCAGTCTACATTCCCAACAACAGTGGAAGATGGTCCCTTTATCTCTGCAGCCTCTTCAACATTTGTTGTTGGTTGACTTCTTTATGATACTCATTCTTTCTGGTGTGAGATGTTATCTCAATGTTGCTTTTATTGCAATTCATGAATATCTAGTGATATGGAACATTATATTTACACTCTGTATTTCTTCCTCTTAGAAATGTGTATTCATCGCTAACACTCATTTTTGGATTGGGTCTTTAAATTTTGGATCCTTAATGATTTTTAGTTCTTTATAAATTCTAGATAGAAGACCTTTGTCTGAGTGCTTATTGGTTAAGATTTTTCCAAATTTGTGGGTTGTCTTCTCACTCTGTTAGCAATTTCTTTTGACGCGCAAAAAGTTCTCAGTAAGAGGAGGTCCCAGTTGTTGATTCTTTCAAGTATTTCCCATGAAGTTTGATTTTTCTTCATGAAATGTTTGCTACCCCTATACCTTCAACATTTCCTCCTACTTTCTCAGATTTAGAGATTCTGTTTTAATATTTAGGTCTTTGATCCATTTTAATTTTACTTTAATGCATGGTGATAGACCTGGGTCAATTTTTAGTTTTTGGCATGTAGAGAGCCAGTTCTTCCAGCACCATTTGTTAAAGAGGGAATCTTTCCTCCAGTGAGCATGCTTGGCTCCACTGTAAAAGATAATATGGCTGAGTGTGTTTGTAGTCGGATCTGTATCTTCTAATATATTGCATTGATGCTCAGGTCTATTTTTTGACAGTAACATGTTGATTTTATCACAGTAACTTTGTAGTGCAATTTCAAATCAGTAATTGTGATACCTTCTTCCTAGCCTTTGTTGCTTAGGATTCCATTCTGCATGTTTTCTGGTTCCAAATAAATTTAGTAATGATTTCTCTAGATCTGTGAGGTATGTTTGTGTTATCTTGATAGAGATTGCATTAAATCCATATAGCAATTTTGGAACTATGGCCATCTTCACTGTATAAGTTCTTCTTATCCAAAAGCAAGTAATATATTTCCATTTTGTGACATCCGCTTTGATCTCTCTTTTCAGAGTACTGGAATTTTTGCTAAATAGACATTTTACTTCTTTAGTTAGATTAATTACTAAGTATTTCATTTTTTATGGTGCTACTGTAAAAGGTATTTTTTTCTAATTTCTCCCTCAATGTGTTTTCTTATCTGTGTAGAGGAATGCTAGTGACTTTTGGATATTGTCTTTGTAATCTATTATGCTACTGAATTTGTTTATTCATTCTAGCAGCATCTTGGTGGAATTTTTTGGGTCTTCCAAATAGAGTATCATGTCATCTGCAAATAATGACAATTTAACTTCTCCTTAACCTATTCTTATTCCTTTTCTCTCTCTTTTCTAATGGCTCTAGCTAATGATTCCAGTACTATATTGAGTAGGAGTGATGATAGAGGACATCCCTGTCTTGTACCTGATCTGAGAGTAAAACATTTCAGTTTTTCCTCATTTAGAATTGTCAACAGTTTTATTGTAAAAGATGGCTTTTATCAAATTGTAATAGAGGCTATCTATTCCAATTTTCTGTAGGGCATTGATCATAGATGAGTGTTGGACTTTGTCAAAAGCCTTTTCTGCATCAATTGAGATGATCATGTGGTTTTTGGATTTGGCTCTATTGATATAGTATATTACACTTATAGATTTGTCTGTGTTAAACCATCCTTGCAACTCTGGGAAGAATCCCACCTGGTAAAGGTGTATAATCTTCTCAATGATTTGCTGTATTTTATTTGCTAGGATTTTATTGAGGATTTTTGTATCTATGTTCATAAGGGAGATGGACCTGTATCTTTCTTTTTTAGTTGAAACTTTCTCTGGTTTTGGTATCAGTATAATACTTGCCTCCAAGAATGATTGGAGGAGTATTGTTTACCTTTCAATTTCATTGAAGTGTTTGAGGAGTATTAAGATTATATCTCCTATAATTTTTTTGAAGAATTCAACTGTGAATCCATCATGTTCTAGGCTTTTCTTTGTTGATAAGGCTTTTTATTACATTTTGTATTTCATTGGCTGTTATTGGGTTATTGAGAGTTGTTATATCTTCTTGATTCAGTTTTGGTAACTTGTACCTTTCTAGGAATGTGTCCATTTCTCTGTGCCTTTGATTATGTGAGAGTAATGATTTTCTAAATAGCAATTGATGATCTGAATTTCCACAGGGTCTGTAGTAAGCTCACCAATTTCTTTCAAATTGCTTAAATTTTTTAAAAAATTACTTGAATTTGAACTTTTTCTTTCTTTGTTTTGATGAGGTTAGCTAGGGGTTTATTAATTTTATTTAACCTTTCAAAGAACCAGATTTTCCATTCATTAATTATTATTATTTTCTTTGTCTCAACTGATTTAATTGCTTTTGAAATTTTTGTAATTTCCTCCCATCTTTGTGGTTCAGGTTTGATTTGCTCTTCTTTTTCTAGATGGTTGAGGTGTGGCATTAGGGTATTTATTTGTTCCTTTTCTGTTTTCCTAATGTGAGTTTAAAGCTTTAAATTTCCCCCTAAGGACTGCTTTCCTTGCATCCCACAAATTCCAATAAATTTTGTTTGAATTTTCATTTAATTATAGATATTGCTTAATTTCTTGTTTAGTTTCATCTGTAACCCATTGGTTGCTGAGGAGGGTGTTATTTAATTTGCATGTGTTCCTGGGTTTTTGTAGTTTCTGTTGTCATTTATTTCCAGTTTGATTGCACTGTTGTCAGATAATAATCATGGGATAATTTCTATTTTCTTGCAGATACTTAAACTTGACCTATGGACTAGTATGTGATCTGTTTTAGAAAATGTCCCATGTGCAGCTGAAAGGAATGTATGTTCAGATTTGGTTGGGTGGAACACTCTGTATATTTTTACTAAGTCCATTTGTTCAAAGGTCTGGTTCAGTTTTGCTGCCTCTTTGCTAATTTTTGTCTGCTTGACCTATTTAATTTTTGGTCTGCAAATTTTAGTTGTTAAATATCCAGAAGAGAAGCTTAATGATATTATTATTACCCTGTAGCAGCAGCAGTTTAGCTTAACATCACTACCTGTCTGAATATTAAACATCTTAGACATAATATGGAACTGCTATTTTCCAAAAACCATGGATATTCTAAAATTTAAATCCCTATAGAATATGAACAAAAAAATTACATATTTGTTTTTTCTGGTTTTTTTCTATTTAACATTTTTATTTTTATATTAATTTTACTGAGAAAGAAGTAGCAATGAGACAGTTTCAAAACAGATTAGTAGGACAGTTACAATAAGTGCATTGCATATTGTTTTCTTCATAGTAGTTATTCATAGTGCAAGATGCAGACACGATATCTTGTCTAAATACTATTAGTTCAAAACTTTCTTCTTATTGAACTAAGAGAAGTTGCTGTATATCTATGCTAACTCTTTTGTACATACAGATATATATATTTTTTAACCACAAGATGGTCCTTCATTTATATTCCCATTTTTTGTTTACTTTTGTCAGAGATGTGTATTCTATTGCTATCCATATATTGCAGGTGTATGAATTCATCAAGGTAATTCAATATAGTTCAGTAGTCTATAATAGTAGTGAGCTATCCACTACTGACAATGTCAGAATTTGTTGACTTGAGCCTTTTATAGCTCAGCATATTAATGTGGCTCTACTTTTTATACGTTGTGTTTATACTTTTCTGCTGGGTGGTTAAGACCAAGATAAAGCAAAATCTATATAACAAGAAATGTAACTTTTGTATCTGACAAGGTCAGTCAAATCCCCTCAGGATTTACCCTGAAACCCTGTACCACAGTTTGTAGATCTTTTGTCAGTGTCAGCCATGTAGAGGTGTCATGGCCATTGGTTGACAAAGTTACTCTCTCTGAAAGCCTGAGAGAATATTTTCTCTCCATGGGACTCTCCTCAGGCACACTCTACATCATCAATCACTTTCCTTTGTGACCCCATGATCTCCTTGATCAGAAAATTTGGGACACCACTGCGTTACAGGATGTTACCGTACAAATTCTGTTGTATCCTGTGTCCTCACTGACCTTGAAGGGATAGGACCACAATGTTGGCTATCCTTGTAGCCCTAGTTGTTTTTAAGAGATCTTTTCTTACCTTTTCACTAGCTGCAATGGTCTCTTTTAGTTCTGAAAGTCTATCTTCATTTTCATTCAAATGGTTTTTCCAGTTTGTGATTGAGGTTTTAATTTCCTGTATATCTGTGAATCTGCTTCTTTCATTGTATTTCTTTCCTATATTGCTCATTCAAGGATTTCATCTTTTTTTCTATTCTCCTTTATTTTTTTGTCAGTGTCTTCTTCGGAAGCACTTTGTAATTCTTTCATTATAGTTACCATTTCTTTTTATGCTTCAGAGATTATTTCTGATCTTATTTCCTCTATACATTTCAGCAGTTGTTTCCTTACATCAGATGCTATTATTTCAGAGATTTCCAGAGTGTGGTTTGCAATTTCCTCAATGCTAGTGTCTCATTTGTTCTGGGTAGGGTTGGGCCTTAGAATGCATTTTTCTCCTTCTCTTTGTCATTTTGTATCGCACTGTCCTTTGACATTTAGTGTAGCGCTTTGATGTAGTAATTACCTTAGTACCTTCCAATATTATTACCCAAGGGAGATTATGTGGTTAAGGCAGACACAGTTTTGTATTTACATTACTACAATTAGCAACACTCATAATGGGTATTGAGATGACAAATTTTCATAACTAATGGGTTTGTATTTTATGCCATAACAGCAAACATTATGACTGTATAGCTAAGCAGATATTAAATAGGGAATTTATATTTAAATTAGTTTCCCTAAGGAGTCTTCCAGGTAGACTTATCACCCCAGTTACCTGTTACCCCCTCTGTCAATCGAGAAAGAAAGACAGAGAGACTGAGACAGAGACAGAGACAGAAAGAATGATCTCATAGATCTAGGTCCAGAAGTGCATTTCAGCTTACCGGGTCTGGGTCTACCAAGTTTGAACTTGTCCAGCTTGGCCTGGCTTGGGTCTGGTTGCTGCGATTGGTTTCTTCCTGCTGAAGCCTGCAGAAGTGAACCCTCTGTGCCCCACTGGCAAACCGTTCTGTTCCTGGATTAGCTGACTGGATCTTGCCCCTAGCCTCTCTGCCAGGAGTTCTGCTGCAGGGTTCCACACAGGCCTGGCCACTGGTTGGTGGCAGAAGGTTCCAGTGGGCGCCAGCCAGTCCCCTGACTGGAGTCAGGAGGTTCCAGCAGGGCCTGGCCGCTGGCTGGAGGAAGGAGGGTCCGGTGGGCAGTGGGCCTGCCTCCTGGCTGGACTTGGGAATCTTTGGCAGAGCCTATCTGCTGGTTGGAGGTGGGAGGTTCCCTCAGGGCCTGGCCACTGGCTAGAGGCGGGAGGGTCCAGTAGGCAGTGTACCTGTCTTCTTGATGGATGTGGGAGTTTCCTGCAGGGCCTGGCCTCTAGCTGGAGGCGGAGGTTCCAGCAGGCTCAGAGCCTAACTGCTGGCTGGAGGTGGGAAGTTCCGGTAGGGCCTGTCCACTGGCTAAAGGCAGGAGGTTCTGACGGGCCCCAGACCTGTGGACTGGCTGGAGGTGGGAGGTTCCATATATATTCTTTCTTTTTCTTTTCCATATATGTTCTTTATTGCCAAAGGGCAGATAGGTAAAATTTTCCCTGAATTTCATTTTGAAAGTACACTTCTCCTTATGGCTTCCACTTTTGTTATTATCTCTCAGTATTAAATTTATACTTGTTCTTTTTTTTTATTGAGAGACAAACAACAATGAGACAGTTTCAAATCAAATTGGTAGGACAGTTTCAATAATTCACACATTGCATACTCTCTTCCTAGTGGTTATTTGCTGTACAAGATGCAGACATGATATCCTATTTACAAACACTATTAGAACAAATCCCTCTATTCATTAAGAGAATGTAACTATAAATCTGTCTTAACCATTTTGAATACACAGATACAAAATGGACATTCATCTGTATCCCCTTTTTTGTTTAGTTCCACTATTTGAATATTATAGGTATATTAACTCAACAAAATATTCTAAAAGAGTCCAGTAGTCCATAATAGTATTGGGTCTTCTGCTTCACTGACAATGTCAAAAATTGTTGACCTGAGTCACCTACAGCTCAACATAACAGCATGGCTTTATTTCTTATACTTTGTTTTTATAATTTTCTGCTGGATGGTTAAGATAAAGCAAGACCTATGCAACAAGAGTTATAGCTTTTGGATCTGATAAGGTCAGTGAAATCACCTCAGGATTTATCATGAGACTCTGTACCTCAGATTGTAGAACCTTTGTCAGTGTCAGCCATGTGGATGAGTCATGGCCATTGCTTGGCCAATGTGCTCCCCATGAAAGCCTGAGAGAATTCTTATTCTCCATACTAACAGATGGATGAAGTACCTTTCCAACAGGGTGTGGGGAAGAGGACAGGGAGGTATGATCAGTTGTTGTGCAAAGGTTACAAAGTTTCAGATAGAAGAGGATTTGAAGTTTATTTTTATAGCAGCATTATTTTTGCAGTCAACAATAATCTATAAGATATTTCAAAATAATTATGACATGAAGTCTGGCATGTTTCATCATAGATGAAATGGGTAATGGATATGGTCATTAGTTTAATTCAGTTATATCCCATTGTATAAACATTGCTAAACTTTCCAAGTTGATATAGTTATGATTTCTTTATCAAAATTGTTATAATGTATTTTAAAATTTCTATACAAAAATATTTTAACAGTTTCATTTAGTACAGCCAAAATGAGAGAACAAAATGTTCTTCCCCTTTTGAGTAGTAAAACAAAAAATGGCTCATCCATTTAATGAAATGTCAGCCAGGAAATCTAAAATATCATTGAGAAAGTATTGATAATGATAGCAACTACACTATATTTGGAAGATAATACATTTCTAAAAATAACCACCACACATTATATTGTTTAATTCTGTTTATATAATATTTTTGATATGTTAAATCATGGAGATGAAGTGAAAAATAAGTTAGTGGTGACCAATGGTTTTGGATGTGGGATGATGACAGGTTTCTATAAGAGGTATCTCAGAGAATTTTTTACAGTACTGGGGATTAAACTCAGGACCTTGTGCTTGCCAGGCAAGCACTTATTCTACTGAGCTATCTCCCCAGCCCCTTCAAGAGAATTTTGGATGGTAAAGTTACAGTTCAATATTTTTGAATGTGGCAGTGGTTATGAGTCTATATATGAGATACAACATGTTGGGTTGTGCACAAATGCACATCCTTAGCTCCCAAAAATGGGTGAACAAGTAAAAGCAGGTGAAATTAAAAATATACTCCAAATAAGGAATAGTAAAAAAAAAAACTATTGTTATACATTAATGTCCTAACTCTAGCTGAAATGACTCTTTCCATTGGCTGAAAAGTTTTGAAAATTCAGTAACCAATACTATTGCCCACAGCTGTGTGTGTTTATAAGTGTTCTCCAGCCATACGCAATGGCATACAAACATTTAATGAGTAGATTGAGTTGATTTCAACCAGAGAAGAATTATTATTGTATCTTCACTAAAGAAAGAACGCTGTTGGCAAATGTGCCATATCATTACCATTAGAACACAGTTAAGAATCACAATCAGACACAGCATACCTTTTAGAATGGCTAAAATAAATAACACTCTTAGCTTCATTGTTGCCAAGAATTTGGAGAACTGAGACTTTTATATATTGTCAGAAGATAACAAAATTGTATAGCTGGCCTGGGAAATATTCTTCTTTTAAAAATGTTTTATTCATTTGTTTATTTGGTACAGGGTTTCACTGTGCATCTCTGAATTGTAGTGATCCTCCTCTCTCATCCTCCCCAACACTGAGATTACATTTGGCACCACCATGCCATGTTTCAGTGGCAGGCATGGCACACCTGTGGTTCTGGGGCTGGTACAGTGTGTGGTACCAAGGACTGAACCCAGCCCTTTGTGCTTGCCAGGCAACGGCTTAGATATCCAAGCTATCTCCCCAAATATTCTTGAATTTTGGCAGATATTCTTGAATTTTCTTAAATAATGAAATATAGTTGCCACACAAGACAGAAATCCTCCCTTGGAAGGCTTCCACTCAAAATTTAAAGGCATCCCTAAGAGGCCAGTGAAGGAGATACTGAAAGAGCAATATGTGAAGCCAAAGAAGTAAAACCAAATGTGCAACAGAGACTCCATGTAATAGGAGATGCCAGAAAATGGATGTCTGCTGAGGAAACCTATTCTGGAAGCAAAGCCCACACTAGAGAGGCCACATAGTCTTCAAAGATCAAGGCCATAGAATGGGTCTTCCTTACCCTTCTAGAACTCATAACTCACCAGCACACTTAATAAATGCTTGATGTGGAACAATGAGACTTAATGTTTTGTCTGTCAGGTTTTTTTTTCTTGCTTTAGTCAGATTCTTTTCTATCCCCCTATGCCTTCTTTTTGGAATAAGAATGTTTACTTTGCATAATTTTAGTGTGGTCATATGCACCTTGGTTTTTCTGATTATTATTTCAGTTTCACAGTGAAAAGTTTTCCTTGACTCTCAGAAGACATTTTTACTTGGATTTTTTTTAAATATTGGAACTGCATGCAGATAACCCACCACTATTATAGACTGCTGGACTATATTGGATTATTTGTTGAATTTATGTACCTAAAATATATGAATGGCAATGGAATACACATCTCTAATAAAAGTAAACAAAAAGGGGGATGCATACAAAGGACCATTTTGTAGTGAATATAATATATCTTTATATACAAAATAGCATAGATAGACAGCTACTTTTTCTTAGTTCAGTGAGAAGAAATTTTAACT
>NW_004524735.1:6738304-6739611 GCF_000260255.1 Octodon degus | reverse complement strand
ATCAGATATTGATATGTTGAACTTTAAGTCCTTGCAGAATATGAAGGAAAAATAATTATATAAAAGTAGAAATAAGCATTTACATATTTTTACAAAGAAATTTAGAAACCTAGTTATATATGGAATTGTAAGTCCTTATATCAGGGAGATAATACGATATTTACAGATGTGGGTCTGGTTTATTTCACTAATAAGTATATCTTCAAGGGGCATCCACTTAAATATGAAGGCTTCAAGTATTCTATATAATTCTGGAAACATTAGCCAGAGCAATCAGACTAGAGACAGAAAAAAAGGAATAACAATTAGGAAGGAAGAACTACAATTATCATTATTTATACATGACATGACACTGTCCATGGAAGTCTGCAAAAAATTCAGTAAGAGACTTGTACATTTAATAATTAAATTCAGTAGCATAACACATACAGTCATCATTCAACAATCAATAGCATTTCGGTAAACAACAATGAATTCCACTGAGAGTCAAATTAAGGAAATCATGCCTCTTAGAAGAACATAAACCAGGGGCTGGGGAGATGGCTCAGTGGAATAAGCACTTCCCCGGCAAGCACAAGAGCCTGAGTTCAATCCCTGGTTCTGCCAAAAAAAAAAAAGAACATAAACCAAAATGAAATACTTAGGAATCATTCTCACAAAGGAAGTAAATGATTTGTACAGTGAAAATTACAGTGCTATAAGAAAACAGATCAAGAAGGATCTATGAAAATGAAAGATATTCCTGTCTCCTGGTTAGGAAGAAACAACATGCTCATACTCTCAAAAGTGTTATACAGATTCAATGCAATCCCAATTAAAATACCATTAGATGACTGGGCATGGTGGCACATGCCTGTAATCCCAGTTCTGAGGAGGCCAAAAACAGGATTATCACTGAGTCCAAGCTGCATAGTGAGACCCTGTACCTAATACATAAAAATGAAAAAAAAATCACTAGACTACCTTACACATTTTTTTTTAATTCCTAAAATTCATTTGTAACCTGAAAAAACTAAGAGTAGCACAATCAATTCAGGGCAGCAAAGGAAAAGCAGGAGGCATCACAATTACTAACTTAAAATTATACTGCAAAGCTACTGTGAAAAAATAATTATGGTACTGGCAAAAACAGACCTGTTACCTATAATATTCAATAACGGAACTTAGAAAAAATGGGGTATACAGATGAATGTCCATTTTGTATCTGTGTATTCAAAGAAGTGGTTGGGATAGATATATAGTTACATTCTGTTAATGAATAGAATGATTTGTTCTAATGGTGTTTGTAAATAGGATCACAAGTCCGC
>NW_004524735.1:6735727-6738204 GCF_000260255.1 Octodon degus | reverse complement strand
GTCCGCATCTTGTACAGCAATTAACCACTAAGAAGAATATATGCAGTGTATTATTTGTTGAAAAATAAAAAAATAAAATAAAATAAAATAAAAACAGACCTGTTTATCAATGGAACAGATTAGAAGATGCAGACAAAACTAAAAAGACACTGGTACACTTTATCTTTGACAAAGGAGCCAGACATGCTCACTGAAGAAACATACCCTCTTTAATAAATGGAACTGAAAAACTAGCTCTCCACTTGCCAAAGGTTAAAAGTAGACCCAACTCTATCACATGCACTAAACTATAGTCAAAATGGATCAAAAATTTAAATATTATAACTAAAATACTAATTCTTTGGGATAAAAAAGTTGGAAGAAATCTTCAAAGCATAGAGGCCGGTAGAGAGTTTCTAAACAAAAACAAAACTGCACAAGAAATATTTCAAAGAATGAACAATTAGAATCTCATCTTTGAAAAGTTTCTGTGCTTTGAAGAAATCACCAACAGGGTCCAAAAAAAACCCACAAATAGGGAAAAAATTGTAGCTCCAATATGAGCTTTTCAGCAGTCTCCACACTGATTTCCACGGTGGTTGTATCAATCTCTATTCCTACAAACAGTGTAGAATGGTTCTTTCATGAATATAGTGCCTACCGCATTTGTTATTGGTTGACATCATGACATTAGCTATTCTTTCTGGGGTCAGATAGAATATCGCTATTGCTTTAATTTGCATTTTTCAAACGACCAATGATGTTGAACATTTTTCCATATATTTATTTGTCAGTTGTATTACTTCATCTGAGAAGTGTGTATTCATCTCAGATGCCCATCTTTACATTGAATCTTTGAATTTTTCGAGGCCAGAGTTTTTATTTTTGTTTTTTGAGGCCTGATTTTTTAAATTGTTTGTATACTCTAGACAGAAGTTCTTTGTCTATGGCTAGACTTTTTTTTCATATTCATGCATTTTTCTAAAAAATACAATAAAACATGACATTCTATGCCTTGTCGGTTTCAGTCCAAAAAACCATAATCCCTACTTAGTCTCCAAATACACAGGGAAATAATTCCACAAAGTCATTTACAGAGGTTAGGAGTCATGGAATCTTGTGTGAAACCCAGTTTTCATTGACCAAATTGTAGTCCCACCCTACTATAGTAACTGAAATCTCTTAAAATGGGAACATTCTGTTGTGCAGTAAGACCCTAAACCCTCTTCACCAAATCTGGCCAGCTTTTATACCAAGTTTTCTGAATTTCTGAGAAAGAAATAAAATAGACTGAGAAAGAGCATGAGAGAACAGGAAAAGTCTTTGGACCCAGATATCTCTCAGTCTTGTGCAAGAAATGTTCTCTTTAATGTATGATTTAAAAAGACAACTGGGGATGCAGCCCAGCAGCATAAGCACTTGCCTGGCAAGTGAAGGTCCTGAGTTCAATCCCCAGTACTGAAAAAATAAAACATGAAAAAACAGATATCTCAGGTCACATTTTGACTAAGGATTGTCTATCCATACAGGAAAAAGACCGTGCTTTGGGGACAGGAGAGCATGGCTTCTTGTTTCAGCAGTTAAGTGTGAGAATGGGTGGGACGGGTGGGCAAAAATATCCTAAAGGCCCCCCTAAAACAAAACAAAACAAATTAAAAAACTCACTTCAGTGTGTTATACCGCACAGTCAAGAGCACTGTTTCTCCATCATCTTGTTCCATGTGTTTACAGCACTCTTTTAGTAAATGAAAACCTGATTGCTCAAAGTAATGGTAGTAGACTTGGATTAAATGGGAAAATGGAAAAAGAAATACAATTTAAAGCATTAAAACACTCAAGCAAAATGAGAGCTAAAAATCAATTATCATATGTCTTCCATGAACTGCTCTGTGGATACTTAGAATTACTTAGGTGCATCCAAATGACTGGAACAACCACTGATGTGCCTTTCAGGTGAGAGTTCTATAATTTAAATATATGTCAGTGGAAATCATGCTGATAAGGAGTATAGTGTTGATTTGAAAGTTTGAACTTTAGGCTGCACTGTGGTTATGGCTTAGATGTAAATTCCCTGGGGTCGCATGTTCGGAAGTGATGCCTGTTCAGAAGAGGCAGGTCAGTGGAGGACTGGCAGGGAAGGCTGTATTCTCATCACACTCCCTCATTTCTTTCCCTGCTTCCTGGCTGCCTTGTTGCGTGGAGCTGCCTCCCCCACCATGCTATTCTACATCATCTGTTTTGAAGCCACCTGTGCATGGACTGAATATCTTTAAATCATGAGCCAAAAGAGGCTCTCTGCATTTCAGTTATAGGAAAAAGATATTATGTCCCAGTGACAGGTAAGTGACCATAACTACATTTTTTTTTGTTTTTTTAGGAGAAATAGCTTTATTTGCACTGAGAGCTGGAGAATAAGGAGGACCTGAGAGTATACTGAGCTAAGGATAGAGACCAGCTTCTAAAAGAGCAGTCAGAGCTCATCAATCAAACAGACTGCT
>NW_004524735.1:6731092-6735627 GCF_000260255.1 Octodon degus | reverse complement strand
ATATGTACATATATATATTTATACAAAATAGCATAGATATACAGTTACTTTATTTTAGTTCAATGAGAAGTTTTGAACTAATAGTGTTTAGACAAGATATCATGTCTGCATACTGTGAATAACACTACAAAGACAATACACAATGCATTAATTATTATAACTGTGCTACTAACCTGTTTTGAAACTGTCTCATTGCTACTTCCTTCACAATAAAATTATTTTTAAAATAAAGAATAAATAAAAATATTGGAACTGGAAGGCAGGCAGACACCAGAAGGGTATGGGGACCTGGAGTCTGGCTTGTGAACACCACTACTGTGGATGCTTTGCTCATGTGTAGTGGACTATCCCACCATCTAAGAAGACAGGTACACACTTGTCAAGTACAAGGAACTGGTGATTCCAGGCTGCACCAACCACTGGCATGGAAACTTTGCTGATCTGAGGCAGCCTATCATACCATCACAGAATACAGGTGAACACCAACAGCTTATAAATCCTGCCTGTTCTCACCACCATCTCAGGAGCATTGCTGAGCTTTGGCCCACCCTGAACATTTTCAATGCATTTCTGAGTTGTACTTCACACATGCCTCATCGTGATGGAAGCTACAGTGAACCCCACATAGTGGGAGCTTTGATGAACTTACCCCACCAATCTAATCTATCGAGGGTCTTGCTGACCTACACTGTGCCACTCCCCCATTGCTGCTCAGTCCAGGCGAGTACTGGGAACTATAGAAATATGAAAATGAAGCAAAAAAGACAATCAAACCTCCAGCCCATCCAGAACATGTCCAGGAGACAAAGACATAGAAGAACTTAGAAGTCACACACCTGAATTTAATGAAATGAAAGCAACTAAAGTGGTGAAATGACTGCATCATAATGTACAAGAAAACAGATCAGAAATAATCTCTCAAGTGAAAAAAGAAATGACAACAATCATGAAAGAATTGCTCAGTTCATCTAAAGAAGACATAGATAGAATAGAAAAATGATGGAAACATTGAATGAACAGTACAGGAAAGAATCAGAATGCAGAAACAGATTCAAAATTACCAAGCAAATTAAGAATTCCATTGAAACCTGTCAAAGCCACTTGAATGAAATTGAAGACAGACTTTCCCACCTTGAAGACAGCAGCATTGCAACTAGTGAATGCAATAGGAAAGGTCACTTAAAAGTAACAAAGAACCAAGAAAAAACAATTCAGCAGTTACAAGGTGATGCGAATAAAAACAGTGTGCAAAAAAATTAGAGAAGTAGTAATGGAAAATTTCTGAAACATGGGAAAATAATCTGGCATATGCTTAGGCATGGCATATGGAACTCTAATAAGCCATAACCAAAATAAATCTACACTTAGACACATAATAATCAAGATCCTAGAAATTCAGCAAAAGTATACAATATTAAAAGCTGTTAGAGGGAAAAAAACAGACCACCTATAATGGAAAATCTCATCAAAAGCACAGCAGATTTCTCAACAGAAACCATAAACCAGGAAGATCTTGGAGTGAAATATTTTGCGTCCAGAAAGAAAACAGTTTCTGATCCAGATTGATGTGTTCTGCAAAACTATTTATCAAATTCAATGGAGAGATAAGATGACAAAGAACAACCAAAGACATGTATGACAACCAAACCAAACCTACAAAAATTAAAGACAGATATTCCAAAAAGAGACAAAAGGATCACAGCTTCAAGAACCACAACAGAAAAAGACCACCAAGCACAGAAAGCAATTAAACAGAAGGGACAGGTAGGGAACCTATATCAGGCAAACACTATGAGAAAGATAAGCTAATATACATGTTATAACCATAATTATAAATGAGCTCACTTCATCAATCAAACAAAGCAGACTGGCAATGGATCAAAAAACAAAATCCAACAATATACTGTGTGATGAGTTATAAAAAGTAAAGCTATGCTAATGTGCTGAGCTGTAAAAGGCTCAAGTCAACAACTTTGGACATTGGCCAGTTGTGCTAATAACTCACTATTATTAGAGACTAATGGACTATATTGTGTTATTTTGCTGAATTCAACTACCTACAATCTTTAGACTGGTTTCAAGTATGAAAAGGTCCTTTAAAGAGTTCCCCAAATACAGCTTCTGTAACTACAGGGGAACACCCATATGTGAAAAAACAAAAAGAAAAGGGGATATGTTGGGAGCCACGAAGCTAGGCAATAGATCAAATATATGTGGGAGGGACTTGGCCCAGTGCCTAAAGCAAACAAGCTACCCACTCTTGAGATGAACATCCTGTCTGGTTAAGGCTAGCTATCAGCTGCTGCCAGGCAACCTAGTGTCATGTGTTACTAACTTCAAAAAAGTTAAGTAAAGGACAGTTTTGTTGGGAAAATAATAGGAAGAAAAAATATATATATATATGAGTTAGGAGAGATATACAGCTACTTTCTCTTAGTTCACTGAGAATAAACATTTGCACTAATATTGTTTAGACAAGATATCATGTCTGCATCTTGGCCTCTGAACATCTACTATGAAGACAACAATATGGAATGTATTAATTACTGTAAACGTTCTGCTAACCTCTGTCAAAACTGTTTCATTGCTATGTTATATTTATTCTCATTCAAATGAAAAAAATTTAAAAATAAAAAATATGCTGTGTGAAAGAAACATATTTAACTCAAAAGGAAATTCACAGACAAAGTCAAAGAGTTGCAAACAACACTCCATGTGGGGAAAAAAAAACAGATAAAAATAGGGGTAGCTATTCTAGTTGTTAACAATTTCAAGTTCAAACCAGTAATGATTTAAAAAGAAAGAGAAGATCACTATAAACTTGTTAGATGCAAACTATGAGAAGAGATGACAATCATAAATATATATGCACTTAATGTGGGAGCACCCAACTACATAAGACAAATTTTAACATACATGAGAAGTCAAATGAACAATAACATAATTCTAATGAGGGATTTTACTACCTCACTGTCATAATGAGAGAGATTAACTAGGCAAAAATGAGCAAAGAAATAACAGAACTAAGTCCAACTTGTGAAAAAATAGATTAGGTGAACTATACACAGTGTTACACTCAAAAATGTCACAATACACATTCTTCTCAGCTGCATAAGAGACATTCCCCAAAATAGACCATATGCTAGCATATAGAACATGTTTATGCAAAGCAACTGAAATTATCTCATGCATATTCTGTGGCAATAATGCAATGAAACTAGAAATTATTTACCAAAAAACAGCAAAAATTTCATATACATAAAACTCAATGTCCTCTCAGTCATTCAGTGGGTATTGGATGAAATTAAATAATATTTAAAATCAAAAGTAATTCAGGGGCTGGTGAGATGGCTCAGTGGTCTAGGGCACCTGCTTGGAACAAGCTAAGCTGAGCAAAACACAGGGACCGCGGTTCAATCCCCCAGCACCACATGCCAGCCAGCCCTGCCTCCTGGTGGGCTGAGCTGGCCACACACACACTAAATGAACAAATAAATAAATATTAAAAAAAAAAGAACAAAAGTAATTCAGATACAACTTATTGGAGCCTGTGGGATGTAATGAAAGCTATCTGAAGAGAGAAAGATGTAGTGGTAAATTTTTACATCAGGAAAACAGAGTGAGCCCAAGTAAATAATTCTGTGCTGCAGCTCAAGCTTCTATAAAAAGAAGAGCAAAAAAATAAAATTAAAATAAAAAAGAAGAGCAAGTCAAGCTGAAAGCCCAAAGAAAGCAGGAAGTTTTGAATATCAAAGCAGAAATTAATGCAATGGCAATGAAAAAAATCTACGTAATAAATTAATGAATTGAAGAGTTAGTTCTTTGAAAGAGTAAATAGAGTTGATAAAGCCCTAGTCAACCTTATCAAAAAGGGAAGGAAAAAATAAAATTCATTCAATAAGGAATGAAAAAGGTGAAATCACTACAGACCCTATTGAAATTGAGAAGATCATCAATACCTACTTCCAAAATTTATATTCTCACAGAATGAAAAACACAGAAGAAATGGACAGATTTCTAAATATATATGAATTAACAAAGCTGAATCAAGAAGATATAAAAAATCTGAATAATCCAATATCAGTGAATTTAAAAATGTAAGCAAAATCCTACCAATGAAGGAAAGCCCAGGTCCTGATGGAGTCACAGCTGCATTCAATAAGAAATTTAGACATTTAATGCCAAGTCTTATCAAACTCTTCAATGAAATTGAAAGGGAAACAATTTCCCAAACTTTCTCTTTGAGGCAAATGTTACTCTGACTCCAAAACCAGAGAAAGACCCACCCAAAAAGAAACCTACAGGACAATCTCCATAATTAGAATAGAAGCAAAATCCTCACTATAATACTAGGAAAGAGAATGCATCAAATTATCAAAAAAATTATACAGGGCTGGCGAGATAGCTCAGTAGTCTAAAGCGCCTGCTAAGGCAAGCTTAGGTAAAGTGCAGGGACTGTGGCTCAATCCCCAGCACCATGTGCCATGCCAGCCCCACACCCAGGGAGGACTGACCCAGTCAAAAAATAAATAAAT
>NW_004524735.1:6718465-6721977 GCF_000260255.1 Octodon degus | reverse complement strand
CTTCATTTTCTTCCGCATCTTCTTGTCCATCACCATCCCTGGGACCACCAGGCCAGGGCCCAAAGGGTTCACATGAGGCATGCCAGGGGCAGGTGGGGGACATGGAGGAGGATGGGGACCTGTGGATGGGTATCCTGGACAAGGCTGCGGTGGGGGCACAGGATAACCAGGCCCACATGGAGGGAAAACTGGATTTCCTGGGGGAGCTCCTGGGGGAGGCAGACAGGGGCCAGGAGGAAAGGCTGGATTGACAGATGGTGGATGTGGTGGACACACAGGATAGGAACCTCCTGGGCACCCAGGATTCAGTGGATATGGGTTTGGCCCTTGATGCCCGGCATTGGGATTCCACATGTTCAGGTAGTTCCCCAAGTCTCTGAACAGGTTCAATCCGTCCTTCTCTGCAGTCTCAGCTCACTTCCTCCATAACTACATTTCTCAGATTTTCTTTTCCTGTAAATTTCTGGTTAAGGCAGGCATCAAATTTGGAAACTGGAAACCAAACAACAGCCTTGTAGCAGTTTTGTAGAAGAGTATTGATGTGCTCAGGCCTGTTTCTGCTTTTCAGACAGCTACACCATTGTCCTGGGACGGAAGCTGCACCTTCCCTCGTCGCCACTTCCCTTACATTCTCCCTCACACAAACTCCTGCCCCAGCATGTGTCTAGTTCTGTGGTGAAGGCAGTCAACTTCCCCTAGAAGTCACTGCTACCCGTAGGAAATCCGAGACACTAATACCAGCTCATTCTAACAAGGCTTTCTCACATTTGCCATGGTTCAATTTTTTCCCTGTAGACAGCAGCTCCCAATATCAGAAAAAAAGATAATAGTCTTTCATGGGAAAATTAACTAAAAATTAAAATTGAGTCTATACCTCACACAATTATACATACATAATCTTCTAATTGGTAAATATGATACTTCTCTGACTATGCTCTGATTTCTTTTTTATTTTTAATGAATACAAAATAGTAATAAAAATTCATTATTGAAAACAACACAAAATTTCATTAAACAAAGAAACGGGAATTTAACAATATTCGCTATATTGTACGATATTATCTTCAAATCTGTTGTGAAGGTTACCAGATGTACATGTGTAAAATTGGTTTTAAA
Source organism: Octodon degus (assembly GCF_000260255.1). Classification (NCBI taxonomy): domain Eukaryota; kingdom Metazoa; phylum Chordata; class Mammalia; order Rodentia; family Octodontidae; genus Octodon; species Octodon degus. The sequence continues at coordinate 6,720,861 of NW_004524735.1, read as the reverse complement.
AAACCAACACAACAACAAAAATGTATAAGAAATTTAAAAAAATAAAAATAAGAAGGAAAAATTTTAATAATTAACTCCTTCCAGAAAACCTGCAGAAATAGGCAGTACAATTATACAAACTGTCCTGCATATATACAAAAGTATTTTCTTTTTCTTTTTTTTGTTTTGTCCTTTTCCTCATCCCAGCTTTTCCTTCTCATTGAATATTTTCCCCTTTGATACCCTCTATTGTACCTTTCAGATTTTATTTAATCTTTCAGGTTCTCACACTAGTGGGACATGAGGGTCTGATTTATTTCACTTACCAATACAGTCCCTAGTTGCATCCATTTATCTGCAAAAGCCTCAAATTTATTTTGTATCTCTGTATACTCTGATTTGTACAAAATCCTTTTGCAAAAACATTGAAAATCGTGGATTCTATATTGAAAGTTCTAGGAAGGACCATGTCCCTTCATTTATTGGTGTGAGGTCAATTTCTTGGCTCTTATGCTCAGTTTCATGTGCAGAAATCCTCCCCTGATACTCCTGTGGAGATAAATAAGGGTTTTTTCTGGTTTTCTGGCCTTTGGATCTTAGAACTCCACTGTTGCCTGTTAATTTCCCTGTCTCTGACACAAAGAGGGCCGAGAGCCTTCCAAGACTGAAAAAGTTCTTCAAAGCTGAATAACTACTACTCACACCAGGAGGATGGCTAACCCTGATGGGCTAGAAATGGCTCAGTATGTCAGCACAACAAAGGCAGAGTGCACTTTGCATCACATGTGCATGATTTGGGGTACAGAAACCTGTGTCCTCAATATTTATTTAAGGGTATGTAAATGAATGAACGAGTTAATGCTATATTTGGCTAGTAGAAAATAAAATCATGGTATGATTTCAGAACACACAGATTTAATGAGATGAAGAAAATCTCATTCATTGTAATCCCTTTTGAGGGCAGATGTGTGCATTTAGAACATTACCTCTGAGTGCCAAATAGTAGAAGTTGCCCACAACAGCATCTGTAAATGGGGAGACACTGTCAGTTTTCCGCTAACCTGGAAGCATTTTGGTGCATAGTGGGGAGGAGATATTTGTGCAATCTGAATTAGTCAATGGTATAGAAGGGGAGTGAGGGTGAGGTCTGACAGCTGTGGAAAAGAGTGGCAGTTGTAGGGGAATCCCTATGGAAAACTGTAAAGTGGGGTGTTTTCAATATGAGTGCACACATTGCTCTCCACGGGGAGATGGTAGTTTGTTTGCAGATGAAAGCTCTTATGTGAGTGGAAGCTATAATAGATATATTGAATTAGTGAACAGGAAGGGTAACCGATTTTTTTCCTAACATCATATTGTGTGAATAGAAACAAAAAAGGTGCCATAGGGTCCGTGTTTCTGATTCACTTTTGGATGAACCACCACTGTACATTGATGTTTGAGGTACTTTCCTCTCATTTCCGAGACAAAATACCCCACAATCAAAGTTAAAGGGGGAAGTGATTTATTTAGTTTATTCTTTGTAGAGGTTTTGATCCGTAATTGGCTGGTTCTATGGCACTCTCCCTTGGTAAAGGGATATTGCAGAGAGCAGTTCATGATGCCCCCAAAGTATCAAAAGCAGCAAGAGGGACCTTATATTGTATACAGGCAACTCACCCTACAGTGGGTATGGTGTTTACACCCTCCATCCTACTGTGAGCAATACCAAACCAATCAGTAGAATGATTTACTAATCACACACAATTAACAGCAGCATGTAACATTCTAGATTCATCCACTTCTGAAAAAAGCTCTACGACCACATAAAGCTTTCAGGGGGATGTCTGGGCATAAACCACAACATTGTGCCCCTGACCCCCCAAAGACTCATGAATATCTCTGTGCAAGAGAAATTTAGTCTGAGAGTTGTCAAAGTCTGAACAGTTTCACCATTGCTGAAAAGTTCAAATCTTAAGTCTCTTCTGAGATTTAAGGTAAAGTCTTTAACTGTGAGCCCCTGTAAAAATAAAAATAAAAAAACAAAACCTTAAATACTTCCAACATTCAGTGGCACTAGATAAGACATTTCATTTCTAAAAGTCACAAACAGAACACAAGCAATGGTACCAAAACAAGCCCAAAATCCAGCAGGGCAAACATTAAGTCCTGTCATTCCTTATGCAGCATCTAAGGCAATCTGTGGGAAGGTGTGAACTCCAAAGGGCTTGCATCGCTTGAATCCTACAGAATGTCTGGTGACTGTGACTCCCATGGCATTTTGCTTGGCCTGTTCTGTTCTTTCCTTTCAATTTTGCTCAGACAATCCACATTCCTGGTTTCTCCAAACTTCTGGAGTCTCCAGTACTCCTTAGGCTTCAACATCACAGGGTCACTGCCCTTTCAGGGGCACACCTTTATTTACAAAAAAAAAAAAA
>NW_004524735.1:6715993-6718365 GCF_000260255.1 Octodon degus | reverse complement strand
TATATATATATATCAGAATAAAGAGGGATTAATCCCAGGAATGTAGGGATGAGTCAGTATATACAAATCCGTAAATGTAGTACACCACATCAATGGAGCCAAATTCAAATCCCATTATTATCTCAATAGATGCAGAAAAACCTTTTGATAAAGTTCAAAACTCGTTCAAGATCAAAGCTCTACAGAAAATTGGAACACATGTTGTTTACCTCAACATGATAAAACCAGTCTATGGCAAACCAACAGCCAACATGATACTAAATGGACAACTACTTAAAATCTTCACTTTAAAATCAGAAACAACTCTGCTGAATACATGCACCTACAATATATGAATGGCAATGGAATACACATCTCTGACAAAAATAAACAAAAAAGGAGGATATAAATGGATCATTTCTAGTGGAAAAAGGTATATGTCTGTATATACAAAATAGCATAAATATACAGTTACTTTCTCTTAGTTCAATGAGAAGAAGGTTTTGAACTAATAATGTGTAGACAAGAGATCCTGTCTGCATCTTGTATTAGGAACAACTACTACAAAGACAACAATATGCAATGTATTAATTATTGTATCTGTACTACTAGCCTGATTTGAAAATATCTCATTGCTACTTCTTTCTCAATAAAATTATTAAAGGAGTCCTTTTGGTGTCACCGCCTCAGCCACAGCCTGCGCTCCATGAGGAAGATGCTTGTCGCCGTCTCCCGCGTGCTGTCCGGCGCTGCCCAGAAGCCGTCAAGCAGAGTGCTAGTGGCATCCCGTAATTTTGCAAATGATGCTACATTTGAAATTAAGAAATGTGATCTTCATCGGCTCGAAGAGGGCCCACCTGTCACCACAGTGCTCACCAGGGAAGAGGGGCTCAAATACTATAGGATGATGCAGACTGTGCGCCGGATAGAGCTAAAGGCAGACCAACTGTATAAGCAGAAAATTATTCGTGGTTCTGCCACTTGTGTGATGGTCAGGAAGCCTGCTGTGTGGGACTCGAGGCTGGCATAAATCCTACCGATCATCTGATCACAGCCTATCGGGCTCATGGTTTTACCTTCACTCGGGGCCTTTCAGTCCGGGAGATTCTAGCAGAGCTAACAGGATGAAGAGGAAGTTGTGCTAAAGGGAAAGGAGGATCTATGCACATGTATGCCAAGAACTTCTACGGGGGCAATGGCATTGTTGGAGCTCAGGTGCCCCTAGGAGCTGGGATTGCTCTGGCCTGCAAATACAATGGAAAAGATGAGGTCTGTCTGACATTATATGGTGATGGTGCTGCTAATCAGGGCCAGATATTTGAAGCTTACAATATGGCAGCATTGTGGAAATTACCTTGTATTTTCATTTGTGAGAATAACCGCTATGGAATGGGAACATCTGTGGAGCAAGCTGCAGCCAGCACTGATTACTATAAGAGAGGCGATTTTATTCCTGGGCTGAGGGTAGATGGAATGGATATCCTGTGCATCTGGGAAGCAACAAAGTTTGCAATTTCCTATTGTAGATCTGGGAAGGGGCCCATCCTGATGGAGCTGCAGACTTACCGTTACCATGGACATAGTATGAGTGATCCTGGAGTCAGTTATCGTTCACGAGAAGAAATTCAGGAAGTAAGAAGTAAGAGTGACCCTATTATGCTTCTCAAGGATAGGATGGTGAACAGCAATCTTGCCAGTGTAGAAGAATTAAAGGAAATTGATGTGGAAGTGAGGAAAGAAATTGAGGATGCTGCCCAGTTTGCCACAGCTGATCCTGAGCCACCTCTGGAAGAACTAGGCCATTACATCTACAGTAGCGACCCACCCTTTGAAGTGCGTGGTGCTAACCAGTGGATCAAATTCAAGTCAGTCAGTTAACAGGAGATCACATGTAATGGATGGCCTGTTCATCAGCAATTGTAAGGAACTCAGTTTTCAACTTTGAGAAATAATATCCAAAAAATATGGTATAAGTCTTGGAAACTTTTTAAATAGCATGTAAGTTATACTAAGGAGTAACTGCATGCATGCAGGTTGTACCTTAGTGCTTAAGTGCTTCGTGTGACTATATAAAAACAAAAGTATAATCTTCCCCCAAAATTATTTCCTAAGATCATTTAATTTGTCTAAACAGAAGAACAATTCTTTGTATGCCTGTTCCAAACCTGTCATTTCTTTGGGTGATGATCCCTGGTCTTGAGGAATCATTGCTGTATTCTCATAGGACCCCTTGACCTCACAGGTAGTATAGGTGCAGAAGACTGCACTGCTTGCTTCTCCAACGTTTATGATTATAAATAAGATTTCAAAAGCCAAATTATTTTTTTCATTTATGCATTCAAAGTAAATATGAAGTTATTCTTAGCTACATTCCTATTAGATAATAAATTTAA
>NW_004524735.1:6708196-6710778 GCF_000260255.1 Octodon degus | reverse complement strand
GGCTCCCAGAGCTCTGCAGCTGAGGCCCAGGAAGATCATCTCGGAGGCTGGGGCACAGGGAGCAGGGAGCAGGGAGCTGGTCAGCTGGCTGCAACGTGGGCGGATTTCTCTGTGCTCCCGCAAAGTGCTGTGGTGCAAGTGGTAGGGCTCAGGCAGCTCTGAGGGAAGCAGCCCTGCTTGCCATGGGTGAGATTCATGCTACCAGCTCTGGGGGACCACAGAGTAACAGCAACACCACATTCCCCTGCACCGTAAGACCCAGAATGTAGCAAGCAGGTACTGTAGATAGTGAGGTGCCCCCAAATCTCCATTTCCATTATGCTATATAACAATTCTGAGAGTTTATAACAGAAAAATACCCAGTTCCCCACTGCCTTTCATGCTGCCTGGCACCATGTGCTTAGACACTGCCACATGGGACAGAGGCAGAGCAACCTGACACTTTCTGGCCTCTTAGGATCAGCAGGAGAGAACTTCCTGCCATCACCATCACTCCCTTTTCCTCTCCCTGAGCCTGGGTGCTCCTAGACCTGAGAGCCATGTGGAGCTATGAGGAGCCATTCTTACATTTAGGTTTAGGAGCAGAAATTTATCTATGTTTATTTGGTTTTTTGAGACAGGGTCTTGCTATGCAGTTCAGGCTGGCTTTAAAGCCACTATGGAGCCCAGGCTGGCCTTGAAGTCATGGTGATCCTCCTGCCTGAGCCTCCTGAGGGCTGAGATTAGATGTGTGAACCACCACACTCAGTTTAGGAGAAGGAGTTCAGAAGGAGGCTTGAGGCAAGGTTTAACTTCTTTTCTTATATGTCATTGTTTTACAGGTTCTCTGTTAGAACATCAAAACTTATACACCAACTCAAAGTACTATGTTTTACTTTTTAAATTGTATAATTTTTTTCTGTCTTTCTGAGACAGTGTTTCATCATGTAATTCAGGCAGGACTTGAATACACTTTGTAGCCCAGGTTGACCTTGAACTCCCAGCAGTCCTCCTGCCTCAGCCTCCTGAGCAGTGAAATTGAAGGCACATACTACCATGCCCAGATCTGTATAATGTATTTTTGATTATTGAGATTGACTGCTATTTAAAAATGACATTAGAGAAAGAGGTTGAAAACATAACAAAAAAAGAAATGAAGAAAATCCTGATGGATGTGAGATGAAAAACAATCCAGTGGTGTTTGCATAAAGAAAATCCCAGGAAGTAAAAAGATATAAGGACATTGGAAGCACAGTCTCATTTGTCAGGGAGATTTTAATTTCATTCTTCTTGTTCCTGCTGCTATCCCAAGAAGGAAGGTTCTTTGAGCCTGGTCAAGGAGGTACTCTTTCATTTCATTTCCAAGTCTCTTGAGTCATGAAAGAGACCATTCATGAGCCCGAAGTGCTGGAGGAGCTCAGTGTAGAGTTTTTGTTTGTTTGTTTTAGCTTTCACACTGTAGCACTCTGTCTATGGAGTCCTCTGTTGACAGGTACCAGTGCCTCTCTTTCTTCTCATCCACGCCTATGGCTACAAGTGCAGCTACCCTGTTTTTCACTGCCCTTTCTCCTGCCTCTTATGGCTAGTCATGTAAGTAGTGCAGTTATTTGCCTTAAAATGCTCCAACTCGCCCTTCTTTGTAAATAGCCCCATCAGAAAATCCTCTTCAAGGATTTCAGTTTGGGATATCTCTTTCTTCCCTTGATACTTTGAGATACAAGAAAAAATAGAATAGTTTCAAAAGCCATGACAGTGAAACCTAAGTTTTGAACAGTTCAGCTCTGGGATGGAACAAGTGCGTGTCACTTTGCTCCTTCAATGTATAAGAGGCAGCACTTTCCCCTAATGGAGAAATATGAGGGTGAACATGGGGAGATAGATCCAAAGAGTCAATAACCTTCATATTTCATTGGAAATCATCACAGTCAAGGTTGCCAGAACCCATTTTTCAGAGGAAAGGTTGTTGCTGGTCTTTCCCTCATGTAGCACCCCAAGATAGAAACAGAAATGTAAATTTAGGCCAAAGACTATACTAGAAGTAAAACAGTGGGTGGTGCGTGCCCTGACCTTGCCTGAGCTGCTCTTCTATTCTGGAGGTGCAGAGATGTTTAGTTTTGAAGACTGGCTTTTCCTTTTATTTATACCTCTAAATTTTTATCTTAATTTTTAAAAAGTTACTATGTTTTCAATACATAATGAATACAATAATCCTGAGAGATTGATGCCTTTACAGCGTCCTCTAGAATCTCATTTCTGAATTTGAGAGCAGAAGACCCTTACCTGTCCTCTGACCTGGAAGATTCCCACAGGGAGAGGGAGGTGACCAAGGCTGATTAATGTCCTGAATGGCCCTTTCAAGGAGCACATCAAAGGCAACAGCTCTTTGAGCAACAGTCCTCCCCTGACGTGTTTGATGGCATCCGCTCAGTTCTCACTTATAGCCTCTCCCAGCCTACCACATTAAGTGGCTCTCTCTGAGCATGAATCACTGTTACTTAGGAACTGTTACTTCCCATCTAGCTGAAACAGTCCTGCCCTGCTGTGCTAATAATTACTGTAAGTAGCCTGCATCAGAAAGTACTGTTTAGAAAGAAAGAAAGAAA
>NW_004524735.1:6706529-6707651 GCF_000260255.1 Octodon degus | reverse complement strand
TAAATAGTCAACTGTAGCATTTTTTTATTTCTTTGTCCATTTCAGTTTTACTACTTACTTATCTGTTTGGCACAAATATCAAAAATTTAAAAATATTCCTTGCAATGTTTTCCTTGTGCATTATGCTACTGTTGAATTAAAATATTTGTCATTTTTGAAGTTATTTGAATTATAAACTATTTTCAGTACTTAGAAAAGTTGTTAACTTGTTTGTTTTAGAAAAGAAATATCTGGATCTTTGAGAGCCTAAAATAAAAATGGCAATTTTCACTGTATGCATTTAATGAATTTATTTGAAGCCAACTAGTCAATTTACTAGTTCAAAAGCAAATTATAAAAAGAAAATAAATTTGATGATCTAGCCAAGACTAGGACACAGAACTGTTAAAAAGATAGAAGGGAGAAGAGAGAGGGAGAGAAAATTTGATGTAATAAAGGAAGTGAGAACAGAAAACATTTTAAAAGAGATCTGCACTCAAGAAAAAAAAAAGGGCGTTAGATCATAGGTGGATGGAAATGTGGCTAAGTGGTGTTTGAAGTCAGGAATGAGGACATCAAGCTTTTAGACTCTGACTGCTTGAAAGTAGAAAAGAAGACACAGCAAGAATGAATCAGTGAAAGATACTTTATAAAGTATTGAATTGGTGTGTGTGTGTGTGTGTGTGTGTGTGTGTGTGCGTGGTTGTGTGTGTGTGTGTGTTCACAATTGCAAGGTTGTTTAGAATAGGATTAGAGCCCAATCCCTCATATGGAAAGAGAGACAGTTAAGGGGGTTTGGATACAAATTGGAAGGTAGGTTAAGTGTGGAGAAAAGTGAACTTGTCCACAGATTATCACTTAAAGTAATAGGAGAGGGCCAGGAGATAGCCAAGTGGCATAAGTACCTGCCTGGGATCTAACAAGATCCTGAGTTAGATTCTACTACCAAAAAAATGAGGAAATGTTATATATCTCTTACCTTGGAGGGTGGCAATAACATATGTAAAAGTTACATGAATCTCAATACTGCTGACAGGAGACTGAGGTTCATCTAACTTTAAAATGAAGCAGTGGGCATAATGACAGGTGTTCTTCTTCCCTGTTTCATTACAGCCCCAAAGACAGAGTTTGATTCAACCATGG
>NW_004524735.1:6703648-6706134 GCF_000260255.1 Octodon degus | reverse complement strand
CTCCACCTGTCATTAAAAGCTCTTGAATTTCTTTGACCACTGGAACCTGTGTGCATTTAACTTCATGATAAGGGGAGACAAATTTTCCCTCAAATCATCATCAAACTTACAGGTGTTAGGAGAATCTGATAGGGAAGAGTGTTGGCGCTCATGGATTTTAGCTCATGATCCTTGGTTCTTGTAGCTTTCTGGTTCCAGGATGAGACAGGAAACAGTGTTACACGGACAATTTAGCCATGGCATGTGTTAAGATTATCTATAATATATAAAAATGAGAGTCATAAGTATGCTAGTCTTTTCAGGCACATGGCCTGCATTACAACTATTCAACACCATGGCTGTAATGTTAAAGCAGACAATATTTAATTAAAAGGGTGCATGTATGTCTACATATTTATATCAAAGCATCAATATGTGCATATAGGTATGAGGTTTGACCTTACACAATCTTCTCTGTAACCTTGCAGAGGGGCTACTTCTGTGAATTAACCCTTGTATATATAGAATCACTGAAAGAAAGGGACCCTGATATCTCTATGCTATTTTGAGGAAGGCTGTCTCTACTTCTGTCTACCTCAGCTTTATTCTCTAAGGCCTTCTCCAGGATCAGCTTCAGGAACTGCTGCTGCCTCTGCTTCTGTTTGTGCTTAAAGGAGCCAACAAAGAAGTAAATGAGGGGGTTGGCACTGCTATTGATACCAGACAAGAAGAAAGCAGTCAAATCATAGTAAATCCAGTCACTGCTATCTGTAAACCAGGACAACAGAGAATGCATGATGCCTATAGGCAGGCCACAGAGGAGGGAGACCAGCACCGAAAGCCCCACAGTCACATAGAGCCTGGTCAGTGGCAACCTTCTTGAGCCACAGAGCATCCTCAGCAGCAAGGCTAGGCTGGACCCACAGAGAACCAAAAATAGAAAGATCAGCCATGCAGCAATAATGAAGGACATGGTCAAGCAGGAAAAATAGAACTTAAATTCTACATTACAGTACACAAGTACCAGGATACTCAGCAACAAGGATATGGACCAGAGGAGGGCGCACGTGACAGCTGACATGTGTCTTGGTCTGTGATGTCTGTACCAGATAGGCCACTGGACAGACAGGCAGCGCTCAGTACTAATAGCACTGAGCATGCTCAGTCCAGTGATGTAGAAACATATCATCAATGGGGATATGACCTGAGGAACAATGATTGAAGTGAGGTGGAAAAAGTAAAGGAAGCTGTTCACAGAATCTGCAATATGGCCGCAGAGGAAGAGGAAGTCAGCAGCAGCTAGGTTGAGGACATAGACTGAGACTGTGTTCCCATGCATGCGGAAGCCCAGGAGCCAGAGCACAACTGTGTTTCCCACCAGCCCAACTAAGCTGGTGATGATGTCCACCAAGGTCATTGTCAGGAACATCACATTGATGGACATATCCAGTGCACTCCCATTTGTTGGTGTGGGTCTTGTCTTGCAGAAATTCAAAGGCTCTCCACTGGTGCTCCTGGAACACAGACAAGGGATGAGCATCTTCTATATGATCTCTCTGACTTCCAGAGCTACCTTCTCAAATGGGAATTACTGTCTTTGTGTTACAGTGAAAAAAGGAGGCCTGATGATATTGAGTAATTATTGGGTTGAAGTCGTGGAATGTAGGCTCAAGCTCAGTTCTTTCCATCTCCAGTACATCTGGTTCTCTTTCTGACAATATACATCCTCTACTGAGGGTCTAATGTGCTATCATCTAATCATGTACATGAACCCTACCAATACCTTCCAGTGGCTAATCATATCTCTAGAATGGGAGAGAATACTTAAGGATAGGATGAAACCAAAAAGAAGGAAACCCACTCATTGCTCTGTTCTGGGTTATAAGGTTTTTCTCAGAGGACACAGTTGAAGAAGCCCAATACACCACAAACTATACTGATGACTGGAATCATTTTTGTATGGGGGAGATGTTTTAGAGACTTTAAAAGAATGTAACCTCTTGCTAGTACTGTTGTGATGGTGACTGATCCTGGACTTGGCTCAGTGTAGGAGCCAGTAAATACAGGGAGACTCTGTTTCCCAGGGCTCTAATGCTGTGCATGACACACTGAATGCTTATTAGCTATTTGATGAATTAATATATGCAAGAGCAAATAATGATAGTGAAATACTTGGATAAAAATGAAAACGTGAAGATACTAAGCCCTCAGTTAAAATATGATCAAAATTTCATTTTTTATAAGTATTTTTGAGGAGAGCACTATGTTTTAAAGAAGTACTAATGTGTGACCGACTCTGGCAAGGAGTCCAGGTAGTTCAAAATCTTCATGGGTCCATGGAACACAGGATGAGGAACACAAGTATTCATTGGGTTGCCCTCTGTGCTTTGAGAGTGTATGAGGAGACTCATGTTGAGGAACATTCCACTGTCCCTAGGAACAGAAAATAAGGTGAGCACAAACCAGAATGAACATTGGTTCTGCTGAACAATTAGGAGCATTGTATT
>NW_004524735.1:6698005-6699546 GCF_000260255.1 Octodon degus | reverse complement strand
CCTGGTTATGTGGTTTCCTGTTAATGTTACCTGCCTGGTCATCCCCTCCTACTGCTACAGCTGGAGCAGTGGCCATGCTCCTTTCAGGAACCACACCGTCCTTGTCCTTGTCCTTGTCCTTGTCCTTGTTGGGATGGATACACTTGACTGTTGCTTGCCTTAGAGTGTTTTACCATATATTTTTGATTTCCCTTAATTCTGTATATCTTTGGAAATAATCAATGAAAAATACTCCTTAATAGTGTCAGTTTGTGTGAACCTTTTCCTTTTGCTACATTGTCATGTATTATAAGGGAAAAATAACTTTAAAAGGAAATAAACCAATGAAACTGGTGATTATAGCATTTCAGCTGTTACATGAAACTCCTGAAAGATGACCTGTTTCAGCTCATCTGTAAAATGCAAAATGAAGTCTCTTGGATAAGAGAATGTCTACCTTCCCTTCCACATCCCCTTCTGTTCAACAAAAACTACAGAAGTTTGTCACTGTAAGAGATGCCATGATAGATGCAGTCAACTCTGATACCTCTCTGACTGCAAGAGGAGGTTGTCTCCTCTTTCCAACTTGAGCTCTCTTTTTTAGGTTTCTTTAGACTCCAAAGCCTTAAGTTCTTTTGTTAGACAGAAGAGGGCTACTTTGCTTTTGCCTACATGAAACGAGTCTTCTTGATCTTTAAATTAAACAAAAAAAAGCACTTTTCACAATGACCACAAATTTAGATGTTTGGAATTAAGAAGAGGAGCACAAAGATAGATAAAAATGGAGAGTAGTCTGGATAGCCCCCTTGAGAACACCCTTATTTGTGGCTGCCAACACCCAATTTTAAATGAAAGCACCACACTTCCTCCCTTTCTGGGAAGGAAGCTCCATGTCCATAGTGCCTTTGAATATAACACCCCAAAGTGGAAATTTAGTAATGAAAATCTGTACAAAATATAGTAAACTTTGGAAATAAGAAAGATGGTGGTTTATATCCTTACCTTTCTTTGTATTCTTGTACCTGGTGGAAGCAAGTTGATCTCTACTGAAGGTAGAGAAAATTTCTAGGAGTAAGAGTCACAACGGGACCTTTATCTGCCTTTTAAATCAGTAGATCCCAACAAATGATGGAGTAAATGCTAAAAGAAATGCGACTTATCAAGATGCTGCATGGCTCATGTGACTTCCTACACAAAGACTGTAAACAAATAAAGAGCGGAGAAATCTGAAACATGAATCCCCACAAAATGTTTCTGGGCTTCATTCCAGTTTCCATTCATACATCAACATCTTCTTGAACTTTATGTGGTTTATCTCACTTGAAAGTAATTGATGTTTGATGACTTTAATTGTCGATTTTTAGCTGCAATATTATCCAATGTAAATTCGGATATGAGACTTTATAATGAATTGTAACCTTTATAATGAATTCTATCCTAAGGTCACTCAAGATTTTTATGTCTTGGCCTTTTTTGTTTATATTTTGCTTATCTAGTAGGAATTTTTCATATATATTCTTCAGTTGTAAATGATTGCAAGGTGAAAATCTCTCTGAATATTA
>NW_004524735.1:6695045-6696689 GCF_000260255.1 Octodon degus | reverse complement strand
TGTCTTACGACATAACATTTTTCAGATTCTTATGTCTTATGCAATAGGTCAGTTAAGCTATTATTTTAAATGCATTCGCATTACAATCTATCTTGGTATTAAAAATTCTTTAATGGCTTGATGCATTCTGCAAATGCCTTGTGTCTTGTAATGGACTGGATTGTGTTGTGTCAAATCTATATGTAGGAATTCTAACCTTCAAGCCCCCAGAATATGATATTTATAAATCAGCTGCTACCTGAAGAAATAAAGCTAATGCTAGTCACTGAGGTGAGTTCTAATCAAACAAGTCAGGCGTACTTGCAAGAAAAGATTAGGACACAGGCACTCAGAGGGAAGACACAGAGAAGACACACCAAGCAGAGGGATCTCAGAAGAAATCAGCCCAGTCAATACCTGATCTCAGAGTTTTAGCTTCCTAAACTGTGAGAAAATAAATTTCCATTCTTCAAGCTATTCAGTCTGTAATACATTTTTATGAATACCTAGTAAGTGATGTAGAACTGCGTTGCAGTCATCATTTCAAGCATTACTATTTCAGTATGAGACCAAAGCCTTTCTCCAAGGGCTGGCTAAAAATGGAAATAGCACAGAACAGAGGTGTTCAGAGGTGAGATCTGGGTTATTCATCTATGAGGATTCTGGGTGAGGGAATGGATCCAGAAAACTGTACATAGGAAAAAAAAAAAGACATCAAATGTCTCAAGATTACAAACAACTTCATGTATGGATTTAATATATTATTGGGTCTGGATACTAATATATTGAGTAAAACATGGACATAAGTTGATAAAGGAAAAAAACAAGGCAAGGTTGGTATCCAAAAGTCCACATGTTGGAGTCAGAAAGTACAAAAATGTGGTTGACCTCATGTGGCCCTCCCATAGGCATGTCTGCCTGGGTTCCTTTTCCAGAGGAAAGCATCTGTCTCTTGCTTTTAGCTGCAAGAATTGTTATTTCTTCCTAAACATGTCACCCCAAAGTAAAAACACAAGAGTGTGACCAAAAGATACTATAATGGAAAATCTGCCAGTCTTGTATATATGCTTATTATTCTTCCAGTCTCCTGTGCAGAGATGGAACACTGACCCTTGCTAATGGGGAAGAGTCTTTCTCAGATTGAATGACAGCAGAACACATCTTTGTTCTCTACACTAGGTGATGACTGCAGGGGCTAAAGTGAAAGGTAGTGACCAAGACAAGCTTAAGAAGATCCTGGATTGAGGGGCCGGGGAGATGGCTCAGTAGAATAAGCACTTCCCTGGTAAGCTCAAGGGCCTGAGTTCAATCCCCAGTTCTGGAAAATTAAAAAAAAAATATTAAAAAAAAGATAATTCTGAGCATGCCCCCTCATGGGGGCTAGCAAGGGAAGGTGAAGGGCATGCCTTGGGGCTGGTGTGGCTGGGTCAGGCCACAGCAGTCAGGAGCTGCAGGAGTCACTCCCTAGGAGCACACAGAGGCCTCTGGAAATGCATGCAGGGTGAAGACACAGATGGTGGGAGTGCTCCACACACTCCAGAGACCTACGGGTTAGCAAAATCTGCCTCTGAGAGGCCGTGCAGAACCCTAACTGCCCCTGTGAACAGATCAAAGAGGGGGAGCAGATGGGGTGTGGAGACACACAAGTGCCACCCTGCTCAGACC
>NW_004524735.1:6691485-6694945 GCF_000260255.1 Octodon degus | reverse complement strand
CATGCCCCCTCATGGGGGCTAGCAAGGGAAGGTGAAGGGCATGCCTTGGGGCTGGTGTGGCTGGGTCAGGCCACAGCGGTCAGGAGCTGCAGGAGTCACTCCCTAGGAGCACACAGAGGCCTCTGGAAATGCATGCAGGGTGAAGACACAGATGGTGGGAGTGCTCCACGCACTCCAGAGACCTACGGGTTAGCAAAATCTGCCTCTGAGAGGCCATGCAGAACCCTAACTGCCCCTGTGAACAGATCAAAGAGGGGGAGAAGATGGGGTGTGGAGACACACAAGTGCCACCCTGCTCAGACCACAGACACCAAAAGGGATGCACAGACTCTGAGAGCTAAAATAATTTAGCCCTGTTGCAGCCTCCCCTGTGCACAGTGACCTGGCTAAAGATGACAGCTGCAGAAGCCTAGAATTCATGTCCAGTGGGGAAAAGGCAATGCAAAGGAGCCAAGAGGCTCCCAGACACAAGGATGAACAAGTGAAAATTCTGCCCCAAAGAGGCAAGTTATTTGCAGTGTAAAAAAAGGAAAAGCACTGAGAAGAGTGGGTATGTCCCCGCAAAGAAGCGAAGAGTTAGGAAAATTCCCAGGGTAAGAAGAAACAAGGAATGGGGTGATTGCGGTCTGGCTGGAATACACACTTACACCCTGCAGCTGTAACCTTTAAAGACGCTCAAAATTTAGATATTGGAAACGTATGCTTTTGGAAGACGAGTACCTTGCAATACAGCCAGGCCAGAGGGCTCACTTTTCTATATCCATGAAGTGAAATGATGACAGAAAAAATAATTCCATTTCCGATTGCTAGAATAAGTGCTAGAGCTACCCTATTTTGAATGTTTATTACAGTAAGGAAATCTAGAAAATCAAATGGGTATAACAGTCACAATTTGCTGATTACTGTAGTACAGTGTTTAGTAATATTGTCTATTTTTTCCTGTATGACTATGGCCTTATCATGGAAGCAAGAAGAAATAAATACCTGCGAATGTAAAAAAAAAGAAAAAAAAAGATAATTTTCAGTAAGCCACAAAAGATGCAGACTGTTTGAAAATGGGGGATGGGAGTAGGCAGTTAAGGAAGGAAAATGGCACCCAATGAAGATATACTGTGCATATGTATGAATTCCCCAAATGAGATGTAACTATTACATGCTGCAAATATATCAATAAAAATTTTAAATGAGAAAAATTAAATGAGAAAAAAAAAAGATCCTGGATTGAACCTGTGATTTCCATTGGGAGGGTGAACAAATCAAGAACAGTCCTTTAAGATGCCATCCTCCTCCATCATGATGCTTCAGGGCATCTGACAATTTAAATTTTCATATCCTAAATGGTCTATGTCTGTGTGGATAGCTCAGCCCACCCTGGGGGGGGGGGTTGATGCAGCATGTGGTGCCAGTTATCTAACCATGGGCCCTTTGCTTGCCTAAGTTTCCTAAACACGTGCTGTAGTCCACTGAGTTATCTCAGCAGCATTTTTTATTTTAATTTATTTTAAAGATAGTATAATAATCAAAAGGTCCTTAGAAACAGTACACATTTAGCACACCAAGATGAGAAGCACTCAACCGTAGGCTTTGTATTACACATTGCTGCTTTCGATGTAGTTGATCAGATAGCAGGTATCAGCATGCAGAGTTCATCAAGGTAAAAATTCTAAACAATAGCTGCTATTTTAAAAAAACTAATGCAAATTATGAATACAGTCATCTCAGCAATCCTGTATATATACTTGCATGTTTTTCCCTCTTTCCCTTTTTAAAAATCTTTACTCCTCTCTCTCACAGTCATTATTTAAGGTTTAAGTTCAGTTTCCATTTTACTAAATCTATTATACCTTTCAGGTTTTATTCATTCTTTCAGGTGCTTACACTAGGGAGGTAATACAATATTTACACATGTGGGTCTGATGTATTTCACTTATGAGTATAGCTTCTAGCTGTATCCACTTACCTTTAAAAGATTGGAGTTTGTCTTTCTTTATAGCTGAGTACTACTCCATTGTGTAGAAATACCACATCATTACATGTATCCTCAAATGATGGACATTTTGGTTGTTTCAAAGATTTGGCTATAAGAAATTGTGCTGCTATAAACATGAGTGCATATATATCACTATGGTATGATCCTTTCAGTTCTTTTGGGAAAACACTCAGAAGGGAATAGCTGGGTTGACAGGGATTTCCAGTCCTATTTTTTTTAGGAGTCTCCACTCCAATTTCCATAATGGTTGTATGAGTCTGCATTCCCACCAGCAATAGAAAAGGATTCCTTTTACACCACAGCCTCTATAGCATTTGTTATTAGTTTATTTCTTTATAAGAGTCATTCTTTCTGGGGTGAGATAGTATCTGAATGCTGTTTTAACTTCCATCTCTCAAATAGCCAGTGCTTTGGAATGTTTTTTCATGTATTTGTCACTTGTATTTCATCTTAGAAGTGTGTATTCATCTCAAATACTCATGTTTGGATTGAGTCTTTAAAATTTGGGGGCTGAATTTTTTAGTTCTCTCTATGTTTTAGGTAGAAGTCATTTCCATGAGTGGTTGCTGGTTATGATTTTTTCCTAGTTTTTGGATTGTCTTTTCACTCAGTTGGTGATTTCTTTTGATATGCAGATGAGACCTGAGTTGTTGATTATTTGCAGTATTTCCTGTGCAGTTTGGTATTTGTTCATGAACTATCTGCCTACTCCTATGCCTTCAAGATCAAAACCTAATTTATCTTCCAGGAGATTTAGTGTTTCTGTTTTAATGTTTAGATCTTTAATCGATTTTGACTTTAGTTTAGTGCATGGCTTTACACTCAGGTTTAGTTTTAGTTCTTGGCACATGGAGAGCCACGTTGTCCAGTACCATTTCTTAAACAGGCTATTTTTCTTCCAGTGAGCATGTTTATACCCTTTATGAAAGAGAAGATGGATAAGTGTGTTTGCAGTTGTATTTGCATTTTCTAATCTGTTCTATTGATCCTCATGTACTTTGTTGGCAGTACCACTCTGATTTTATCACATTAGCTTTGTAGTATAACTTCAATTAAGGAATTGTAATGCTTCTTGCCTTATCTTTTTTTTCTTGTTTTTTTATTAATTTTATTGAGAAACAAATTGCAGTAAGACAGTTTCAAAACAGGTTAGTAGGACATTTTCAATAATTAATATATTGTATATTGTTGTCTTCATAGTGGTTATTCACACTACAAGATACAGACATGATAGCCTGTCAAACACTATTAGTACAAATCATTCTTTTCATTGAATTAAGAGAAAGTAGCTGTATATCTATCCTAACTATTTTGTATATACAGATACAAAACGGTCCTTTTTTCCCATAATTTTATTGATAAACAAATAGCAATGAGACAGTTGCAAATGAAATGGGTACGACAGTTTCAATAATTAATACACTGCATACATTCTTCCTAGTGGTTAATTGCTGTACAAGATGCGGACTT
>NW_004524735.1:6656053-6686414 GCF_000260255.1 Octodon degus | reverse complement strand
ATCAATGTCTTCTTTAGAAGCCGTTATAAATTCTTTTACTGCAGTGTTTTTTTTTTTTTCAGATTGGGTTTCCTGCTTATGTTTCTGTAGTTGCTTCTTTACTTCATCTGCTATGAGTTCTGAGAGTTCTTTTTTATTTCAAAAAATAATTGCGCTCTGAGTTCCTCTATATCTTTCTGCTGTTGCTTATTTACTATCGACGCTATTAATTCATGCATTTGTGCCGAACTAATGTCCTCCGCACTTGTTCTGGGTGGGCATTGGGTTTCCTCCATATGTTTCTGCATTTGATTCTTTACTGCAGATGTTATTAGTTCAGGGGTTTCTTTTTTATTTCCAATCTGAGTTCCTCTATACCTTTCTTCAGCTGTTTTTTTAATTTCAGAAGCCATTGATTCATTGATTTCAGCTGTGTGATTCCCAATTTGTTCTGTGTTAGTGTCCTCTGCACTTGTTACATGTGGGCTTGTGTTCTGAGGTTGCATTTTGTTCCTTCTCATCATTTTGTGTAACACTGTCTTCTGACCTTTGTTGTAGAGCTTCGGTGCAGTTACAACCTTCGCACGTACTGAAGTTCAGGTGCAGAACTACAAAGTTTGGATTTATCCAACTGTGCCTGGCTTGGGTCTGGCTGCTGTGCTCAGCTCCTTCCTGATGCTGTTCTTGAGGGTGAACCTGTTTTGTCCCTCCTGCAAGATTTTCTGCTCCTGGACTAGCTGGGTGGTTCTATCCTCTACACTCTCTGCAGGGATTGCAACTGCAGAGTTTCATCCCAGGCCTGTATTCCAGACCTGAACTGAGTCTGACGGGGACAAGATGGAGCAGGGGGGAGAGGCAGCTCTCCCACACTCTCACCGGACCTGGGCTATGACTGTGTCTGGGGGTTCTTGGAACGCAGCATAATTCCTACTCAGCAGGCGGGGTGGGGGAGGTGCTCGGAGTGGTTGGGGGCATCCCAAGGGGGTGGAAGGTGATCTCACCCCCTCTGCACCTGGGCTAGGACCAGTAATACGTCCCGCCAGCGCAGGGTAGCAGGAAGCTCTCCCACACACTCACCGGACCAGGGCTAGGACTGGGTCTGGGGGTTCCTGGAATGCCCTTGCCTTGTCTTTGTTTCCTAAGATTTCCTTTGCTATTCTAATTCTTTTCTGGATTCAAACAAGTTTTAAGAATGGTTTCTCTAGATTGCAAGCTATGTTAAGTTTATTGTGACTGCAATGCATTAAATCCATGTGGAAATTTTGTGAGTATGACCATTTTCAAAATGTTGGTTCTTCCTACCCAGGAGCATGGAATCTTTCCATTTTCTGAAGTCTTCTGTCTCTTTTTTAAAGAGTAGTATTTTTTATTGTACAGATCTTTTACTTCCTTTGTTAGATTAATTCCTAAATATTTCATTTTGGGGGATGCTATGGGGAAGTGTTATGGTTTATGTATAGGTGTGCTCCAAAAGCCTCATGCAATCATAGGAGAACCTCTAGAGTTTGCGATTAACTCATAATCCACTGGGATTTTGGATGTGAGTAGTACACCCAGCCATGGGCAGATAGACTGAATGCAACTTACTGGAAACAGACTTCCTCTCTGCAGCCTTTGTTGCTGCTACTCCTCCCCTTTGCTCTCTTGCTCTTTGCTGCCACCATGAAAGGCTGCTCTCTGCCATGTGTTGCTCTGCCTTGAAGCCAGCTGAGTATGGACAGAAACCTCCAGTAACTGTGAGGTAAATAAACCATTCTAGCCTTCATTTTGGGTGTCAGATATTTGTCCCAGCGATGAAAGAAGAGCAACTGAGACAGAATTTGGAACTGAGAGTGGGGTCACTGCTGTGGCTACACCTGACCATGGGGAGTACAAGCATTTAGAAATGGTTTATTTTGAAAAGGAAAAAAAATAGAAATGGTTTATGGAAAGACATAGGAAACGTTCATAGATGTCACCTACAAGAGAAGCACTGGAAGAGGTTTGGCTGTTCTGCATGGGAGATTGGTCAGAGCTCAGAAGAGCAGAAGGCTGATAGAAAGCCTGCCTGTAAAGATCATGCAGGAGAGGTGTCTTCTGGGAAGAAGGACTGCATTGGTTGGTAGAATCCAGACAATGTGGGGTTTTGCTTGGCAGATAGTTTGTCTGCAATTTGTTCATTTCCAGAGACTTGCTTAAGACTGAGATTAAGCATAGTGCACTGAATAAACTGTCAAAAGATATTTCAAAGCAGCAAATATTGAGGGAGTGGCATGCTTTTTGTTGGGGGCTCTTAGTCAGACTTCTGTTGAGAATCAAGAGCAAAAAGCCCAGCAAGATGATTTAAAATGTGAGTTTGGCCAGATAGAAAGCTCCAATAAATCTGTGGACCACAAAGACAGAGCTGAGAGGATCTCCATTTCTGAGAAGCAATAAGGGAATGGAAAAGATGGCTTCATCACAGGAGGCAGCAATGCTTAGCCCTTTACAGCCTCAGAATTACAAGGGTGAGCGCCATGTTCCAGAATGGCAGCAGTGGCCACACCAGGTTCCATAATGGGGCTGTCATGGAAATTTTGTTCCTGGGAATCAGGTTCAGAGTGCTCAGTGATCCAGTCACTCACTCTTACAGCCAAGAGAGAAGAAAGTCCTGTCACTGTTCCAGCTGACAGCAGACCTTGGCATTGTCCACATGGCATTGGTTTTAGGCACTTTCAGAATGCACTAGTTCTGAGCTTAAGAAGGCTTCCACCTAGATATCAGGAGGCCTGGGAGGCCATGCAGTGTGCTGTGGGACGGCAGTGTGTAAAGCTGTGAGAAGCCTATTCAGTGGAAACCCCAAAAGTTTTAAAAGTCAGAAACATGGATCATCTTGCAAAGAAGGAGCAAATCCAGCCTAAAAGAATCAAGAGCAAAAAGACCAGCAGGATGATTTAAAACGTGAGTTTGGCCAGACAGAAAGCTCCAATAACCCTGTGGAAGCTACAATCAGCAGATGTGCCATAGGAGAAGAGCCACATGGAGCTCACAATTTGCCCCACGTTGCTTTGGATTTTCCATGTGGAACCACAGGAATTAATGTTTGCCCTACTGGATTTTGGACTTGCTTTGGTCCCATTGTTTTGTATTCCCCTGCTGTGTGTACCTTTCGGAATGGTAGTGTTTATCTTGTGCCACTGAATGTTGGAAGTGTTTAACTTTTCATCCGTACAGGGCTCAGAGCTAAGACTTAAAGAAGACTTGGGACTTGCACTTTTCAGCAATGCTGAAACAATTGGGACTTTGCAACTCTTATAACTGAAATGCCTTTTGCACAAAGGAGTGTGCAAGAGTCTTTGGGGGGTCTAATCATGGAATGTTGTGGTCTGTGCCTAGTTGTCCCCACAAAGATGCATGCAATCACTGGGATGACTTTTAGAGTTTGTAATTAACTCATGGTCCACTGGGATTATGGGTGTGAGTACTACAGCCAGCCTGGGACAGATAGACAGAATGCAACTTAAGGGAAATAGACTTCCTCTCTGCAGCAATTGTAGCTGCTACTCCTCCCTTTTGCTCTTTTTCTATTTGCTGCCACCATGAAAGGTTGCTCTGTGCCATGTGCCACTCTGCCTTGTAGCCAGCTGAGTATGTACTGAAATTTCCAGTAACTGTGAAGTAAATAAACCTTTCCTTCCTTCATTTTTGGTGTCAGGTATTTGTCACAGAAATGTGAGAAGAGTAACTGACGCAGCAAGAAAATTGTTTAATTAATTTCTCACTTATTGAGCTTGCCATCTGTGTATTTGAATGCTATTGATCTTCGAGTGTTGACTTTGGATCCTGCTATTCTACTGAATTTGTTTATTAATTCTAGGAACTTCTTGGTGGAGTTTTTTGGGTCTTCCAAGTAGAGGATCATGTCATCTGCAAATAATGATAGTTTAGCATCTTTATCTATTCTTATTCCTTTTATTTCTCTCTCTTGTCTAATGGCTCTAGCTAATGATTCCAGAACTATATTGAATAAGAGTGGTGATAGAGGACATCCTTGTCTTGTACCTGATTTGAGAGTAAAAGCTCTTAGTTATTCACCATTTAGAATGTTGGCTATTAGTTTGTCATAGATGGTTTTTATCAGGGTGAAGTATAGGCCATCTATTCCAATTTTCTGAAGGGCTTTGATTATGAGTATAAGACTTTGTTAAAAGCCTTTTCTGCAACTATTGAGATGATCATGTGTGGCTTTTTATTTTGGCTCTAATGATATAGTGTATTACATTTACAGATTTGTGAATGTTTGAACCATACTTGTATCCCTGGGATGATTCCTAAATGGTCATGGTGTATAATCTCATTAGTGATTTGCTGTATTCTCTGTGCTAGGAATTTATTGAGGGTTTTTGCATCTACGTTCATGTGGAACATGGGCCTGTAATTCTATTCTTTGGTTGGGTATTTCTTTGGTTTCGTTATCAGTATAATACTTGCCTAAAGGAATGATTCTGAGAGTACTGCTTCCTTTTCAATTTCATTGAAGAATTTTATAAGTATTGAGATTAAATCTTCTCTAAATTTCTTACATAATTTAGCTATGAATACATCAGAACCTGGTCTTTTCTTTGTCACTAAGATTTTATTACATTGTCATTGGTGGATATTAGGTTATTCACATTTTTATATCTTCTTGATTCAGTTTTGGCAATTTGTACCTATCTAGGAATCTGTCCATTTCTTCAGTGTCTTTGATTCTGTGACCATAAAAATTTTCAAAGTAATTATTGATCTTCTGAATTTGCACAGGATCTGTAGTAATTTCAGTTTTCATTCCTTGTTTCTTGGATTGGAGTTTTTCTTTCCTCTTTTTGAGGAGGCCACCTTGGATTTTATCAATTTTATTGATTTTTCAGATAACCAGCTTTTGGATTCATTAATTCTTTGTTTTGTTTTCTTTAGCTCAATTGTATTAATTTCTGCTCTAATCTTTATAATTTCTTCCCACATTTGGGCTTTGGGCTGGGTTTGCTGTTTTTGTAGAAGCTTGAGGTATGGCATTAGGTTATTTATTTTTCCCTCTCACCATTTGCCTAATTGTAAGTTCACCACTATAAATTTCTCTATAAGAACTGTTTTAATCTCACATCCCACAAATTCCAGAAAGTTGTGTTTGAATTTTTATTGGATTGTACAAATTGTTTAATTCCTTCTTAAACTTCATCTGTAACTCATTGGTCACTGAGGAGGGTGTTATTTAATTTCCATATGTTTATGGGGTTTTGTGGTTTCTTTTTCCATTAGTTTTCAGTTTCATTGCACTGTGGTCAGATAATGTGCATGGGATAATTTCTTTTTTCTTGCATATACTTAGGCATGATCTATGCACTAGTATGTGGTGTATTTTAGAAAACATCCCATGTGCAGCTGAAAAGAATGTGTATTCAGATGTGGTTGGATAGAACACTCTGTATATGTCCACTAAATCCATTTGTCAACCATTTGGATAAGGTCTACTACTTCTTTCCTAATTTTTTGTCTGCTTCACCTATCTTCTTGATATAAGAAGGTGTTAAGATCCCCTGTTAAGATTGTGATATTGGTTTTTAGATTTTTCATATCCTTGAAAATTTGTCCTATATAGTTGGGTGTTCCCATATTTGGTGCATGCATATTTATGACTGTTATCTCTTTCTCTTGATTTTTTTCCCTAACCAGTATATAATGACTTTCTTTATCTTCTTTGACTATTCTTGGTTTGAAGTTCAGATTGTCTGTGAACAGAAGAGCTATCCTGCTTTTTTCTGAGGTTCTCAAGTAAGAAGTATTGTTTTCCATCCTTTGACTTTCAGCCTATGATTTTTTTATGGATTAAATATGTTTCTTCTTTACAGCTTATTGTTGAATTTTGTTTCCTCATCACTCTGCCATTCTATTTCTTTTACTTGTCAAATTGTGTCTATTTACACTAATGGTTATAATTAATATGCATTAACTTATGCTTGTCATGTCATTTTCCTGCTGTTGTTTCCCTACTTTTATCCCATATTTAATAATTTACTGTGTTTGGTTTGTTTTGTCTGCCATGATTCTTGGCATTGTGGGCATTTTTATCCCTTTCAAGAATATCTTTTAGTACCCTGTGTAGGGTTTGCTTGGTCGTCATGACTTCCTTTAGTTGTTCTTTGTCATGAAAGTATTTCACTTATCCATTGAACTTGAGAGTGTTGCAAGGCATATCAGTCTGGGTTGAAATTTGTGTTCTTGTAGAACTTGAAGTACTTTGCACTACTCTTTTCTTGACTTGATAGTTTGTGATATAAAATCTCGTTGCTTTAATTTGCATTGCTTTAATGACCAATGATGATGTTGAATATTTTTAATATATTTATTTGTTATTTGAATCTTTTGCTGATCTGAGAAGTATATATTCATTTTATACCACAGCCTTTTTTTTTGGTGGAACTGGGGATTGAACTCAGGCCCTTGTGCTTGCCAGGGAAGCACTTATTCCACTGAGCCATCTCCCCAGTTCTATATATTCATTTTAGATGCACGTTTTCTGATTGGGTCTTTGAATTTTGGGGTACTTATTTTCAAAAAATTTTTCATATATTCTGGAGAGAAGTCTAGGAAGAGTTGGCTAAATTTTTTTTTCCCAATTCATGGGTTATCTTTTTACTGTGTTGGTGATTTCTTTTGACGTGCAGAAACTTTTCAAAACAATGAGATCCCAGTTCTTGATTATTTGAAGTGTTTCCTGTGCAGTTTGGTTTTTGTTCAAGAGCTCTCCACATACCCCTACAGCTTTCAGATTTCTAGTTACATTCTCCTCCAGGAGATTAGTATTTCTGTTTTAATATTTAAATCTTTGATCTATTTTGACTGTAGTTTTTTGCAACATGTTAGACATGGGTCTAATTTTAGTCTTTTGGCATGTGAAAAGATAAATTTTCCAGCAATACTTATTAAAAGAGGGCATTTTTCTCCTAATGAAAATATTTGGCCTTTTCTCAAATATAAGCTAGCTCAAATATAAGGTTGCACTGATCTGCAGTTCTGGTTCTTTGCCAGAAGTATGCTGATACTATCACTACAGCTTTGTAGTATAATTTCAAGTCAGGACTTGTGATGCTGCCTGCCTTGAGTTTGTTGCCCAGGGTCGCTTTTGCTATTCTAGGTCTCTTCTGGTTCCAGATGAATTTAAGGAATGTTTTTTCTAGATCTGTGGGGTATACTAGAAAAAACAATTTTAGCATTAAGTGTTCCTTTCAATGGACAAGCAGAAATCAGCAGTATAATTATATATACAATATATATATTATTGTAATTTTAGGGCCAAACAAAAAGGGGGTAAAGAAGCATGCATCTAAACTTGCAGAAAGAAAACAAAGCTCTGTCCCCAAAGGTGGGTAAAAGGAAAGAGCCTGAACAAGTAAGAGACTCATTATACAGGGAAGCAGGTACATAGTCTGGGTGTAGGGCTCACTTTAGGAGTATTGTTCCAACATTTGGAGGCTGTGTTTGGGCACCCCAATAGAAGCCCCAGCAACTGGGGCTGCTGCCATGTTCTGTGTTGCTCATTCATGGTCCATGCGTCTTGTGAAAAGCATTGTGTGTGTAATCTAGATGGCTGAAATGTAGAGACAAGGTCACTACAAGTTCTTTCAAAATGTGAGTATTAACATATTGATACAAAATGAGAATCTAGCAGTGCTGTCCTTCCTGACTCACAGCTCTGTCCAACTTCTCCCTAAACCAGAAAGCACAGATGTGGTCTTAGATTATTTGGGGATAATTGAGTCAACAGGAGCCAAGAGCTCATTAGAAGAAAGGAAACTTTATTAAAGCTGTTGGTCCTCAGAGGATTAATCTCCCAAGTCCAAGGTGCTGATTACAGAACTTGTGTTTTTCTTTATGAGGTGGCAAGCAGAAGTCATAAAAGCCTACATAAGCTTTAGCTGAAGGTTAATGGGTACAATGGATAATCTTGTGTCTTACAGAGGGCATAGAGGTAGGTAGCAAAGCTGTTTCTAGAACATTTACAAAAGTTACAGTTTGATGACAAATCATATGATTTAGCTAAATTCAGTGGCAGAGAATAGAATGTCTGCAGCTTTACTGGATGAAATGGCTGCACGTAGGTCAAGATTTCTGCTTTAAGATCCCTGCTCTGCACACTGCCTATTTGGCCTTGAGCTGTCTCTTGGCCTCTCAGCCAGAATTTCCTCACCTGTAACATGGGTAGAATAATAATTCATCCTGGAGTACTTTTAAGCATTGGAGGGCCAGGTATGACAGTGGTTGTCTGTAATTTCAGTGCTCTGGACCACTGAGGAAGGATTATCTCAAAGTTGAGTATATGTGGAATACCTCGGAAAGCCCTGTCTCAAAAGGAAGGTTATGGACGTAGCAGTGGGTTTGGTCTCAGTTTTTAAAAATAATGAATGCAAAACACTTAGCACAGCTCCCAGCACCATATGCCTGCTACAATCAAAGGTAGCCTCTTTGTCAGGTGAGATTTTGGGCTATCAAAAGAGGGAATCAGTGTACAGATCCATACTGAGACTGCACAACATTTACTAACAGTAAATACTGTGAACACACCCCTGTACCATGGAGACACTTTGGAAAACATGAACGGGGCTATTCTTTTCTTCCACCTTATAGTCAAGGTTCACTTACAGTGGCCTGAACAGCAGCTGACTTCACAGAAAACCTAGCCCCTGGGGGGAATCTCATCATGCCTCTTATGATGTCATCATCACCCTTGACCAATGGGCTTGGAGAATTGATTACACCCACCTCTGTTACTTTTAGTTAGGCCCTGTGAGCAGGCAGCTAGGCTGAGCAAAGACTCTTGGAGCTAATTTCCATGATGGATGGGACTGTGCTGACACTGTCACATCCTTTGCCCCCTCTCTGCCAGGCACTACACAACCAACCTAGAGGAAGACATTGGCTATGGCAAAGAGAAAGGTAAACCTCACAGGGCCACAGCCCTGGACCCAGGAAAATTTCTAGACTTACTTGCTATGGTCAAAGCCTGAACTGACTGGAGGTGAGTCAGGGGGTCATGGGGAGACTGCAGCTCCCCCCAGTGTCCATCAAATCCTCTTGAAGCCCCTCTCTTCTGGAGCCAGAGCTCACCTTCCCTGGTCTGAGTGACTGGCTGTGTCTCCTGTAGTCCCCACTTGGGGCTCAGCCTTTTAACCTCTGCTTACCACATTGGACTCCCTCAGCCTCCTTTTTCAAAGGGGTCACTTCTGCTCATGTTGCCATGGAGAGGAGGTTGAGGCACAAACAGATTCTGTGAGCAGAGAATGTGGTCAGTCTATCTTGTCAGTCATTACTTGTCTAACGCCCCTAGATGCTGTCATTACTAGAACTCACCTGGGTTTGACCCTTCATGCCTGCTTTCCTAAAGTGTCCTTATCACCTTTAGGGTTTCTATGATGGAGACACAAATTTCCACTTGGCCTGAGGCTGGGGTCATTGGAAGGAGCACTGGGTTTCCTCACTCCTTCACTTAGGCAATGATGATTTGGAAACTTCACCAGGTAGCTCAGTGTAGGTAAGCATAGGCGAGCAGGTCTGTGTTGAGTTTTCCCAGTCTTCTAGTTTCTAAATAGAATTGAAAATTCTCTAAATTCTCCACTTCACATGTGAATTCCCTTGAACTCTGAGCCCAGACTGCCCTTACCTCAAGCTTCTTGGAGTAAGATCTACTTGTCTAATGTAGAACAGAAAAAAAAAAAAATCTCAGCTTTACAGTGTAAACCTTTCCCACATTAATCCCAGCTAGGAAGCTGAGTACCACTGTATTAATATGAGATTTTTTAAAACTTTTTTTCCCAAGTGAGGTTTGGTGGGTTTTTTTGTTTGTTTGTTGTTGTTTTGTTTTGTTTTGTTTTTGTTTTTTGTTTTTTGCAGAACCGGGGATTGAACTCAGGCCCTTGCACGTGCCATGAAAGTGCTTATTCCACTGAGCCATCTCCCGGGCCCCTCAAAGAAGTCCTTTTATTTTTTTATTTGTAGAACCGGGGATTGACCTTAGGCCCTTGCGCTTGCCATGAAAGTGCTTATTCCACTGAACCATCTCCCCAGCTCCTAGAAAAAAGGTTCCTTTCTATAGTTGAGACAGTTTTAAATAACAGCCTTCATGATCTTTCAGTAATGTAAAGGAAGAAAAGGATTACAAAATATTAATTACCCTGGGACAGCCACTGCTGGTGATTGTTATTCATCTGAGGAGAGAGTCTTGGGAGGCCAGGCTGCTGGGGATGAGGCTAAGATGGCAGCAGAGGGTCAAGGTCCAGATGAGGAAAGTGTCAGTCACAGGTTAAGAGTTCTGCGTTGGACAGCAAAGGGTGTTAGAGCTCAGAGGTTGGGAGCTGGACAAGCTGATGTAAAGACCTCAGTTTCATCTCCAGCATTGCAAAACAAGAAAAAAAAATGAGTAATGTAGGGAGGCAGAGGGAGAATAGGAGATGGAGAGAGGTGGGGACAGAATGAATTTATATACACTTGTGTGGTTTAAATTAAATGCTTTTACATCAATTCACTAGGGCCTAGTACAAGCACTGGGTGAATAGAAGATGCTATGTGATTCTCCTTAGCCTCACTGTAAACTGAGCCAGTGAGAACAGCTACTTCTCTTCAGGCTTTCTCAAAGCTCCCAGTGTGTATGAGGAGAGCCCCAGGCACTAAGATTAGGAGATGTGTTGAGTCCCCTTTGCCATTATCTTACTGGGTGACAGTAGGAGAATCACTTCCTCCCCTGGGCCTGTGTCCCAGTAATCCCTTACCATGGAGTCTGCATTATAAAATGAAGGAGAGGGTCAGAGCCAGTGCAGCACAGAGTGGCCCTCTGGAGCAGCAGCACCTCCTTTAGTACAGCACACCTTCTGCTGCCTGCCCTGGCTGCCCCAGGTCCCTGCCCAGACAGTCTTGCTGAGCTGCAGAGACAGCATGGTCATCAGGGCTCAGGAAGATGTCAGCCCTTCCTTTGAGGTTTGGACCTCTGAAACTGGGCCCTGTGCCTGGGAGCCTGGGCGAGCCCCATCCTCACTCCCATGTCTCCAGACCGTGACTGTCTTTCTGACTGCAGCAACCCTGTTACCTGCTTTGCCCCATTGTGATTGTGACTATGGCACTTGGGCTTCTTCCTAGTCTCCTGGCCCCATAACATCTGCTCTCTTCTGCGCAGGCTCACAAAGAACAAGCTGTTCCCACACTACCTCTGCTGTTGATGCCATGTCACTTGGTGCTGACCCTTTACTGGGAGCTACTCCCACTAGTGGCATTACCTCAGGTTTGTGACTTCCTCTTTTTGCCTGCTTTCTTCCCATTGGCTTGACCCATCCTCCCTCCCACAGAGCTGTGCCCTCTACAGAGTCTATTTTCTTCTCTCACAGAGCTTGGTCCCTACATCCATGTGTTTCCCCTGGGGACTAGAATGGGAGGACACAGGGAGGTTTTTCCTTGATGTCTGGAAAATGGAGGTCTGGAGATGGAAGTTTGTTAGAAGTTTGTCAGAGTTAGCGTGTCTCACTTTTCCGCTGGGTTATTGTTTTGGGAACTTGAATCACCTCCTTGTATATTTCTTCCTAAACAGAGCTCTACTTCTTTCTGTGGCTCCAATTATGGCTGAATGGGTCTTACTGGGGCAGCAGTTCTGAGGCTGAGGGACCAGGGCAGGACAGTGCCTATGATACACTTCTCTGTCCACCCACCTACACTCTTCTCTTAGTTTTACTGTTACTTAGTCAAACCACCCAAAGGCCAGAAGTTAAAACAAAAAAGGTTTATAGCAGGTCACAGTTTGTGGAGGTTTTAGTCATAGTCAGCTGTCTCCAACGTTGAGTGGGAGCATGAAAGAGCAATATAGTCCATAGCATGGCAGGCAGGAAGGCAGCAAGCAGTTAGCAGCAGCAGCAGCAGCAGCAGCAGCAAGTCTCCCCTTGCCTTTGTCCCATCCAGGTTACAGTCCTTTTGCCTGGTGCCACACACACCCAAGTTGGGCCTTCCCATTATTCACACCCAGAATAATGACAAAACAATTACTGCACAAATCCAGTAACACACACACACTTAATCCCAGCACCACAAAGATCAGTGATCAGTCACAGCAAACCTTTTAGAAGCAAGTACGCAATCTGCAATCTAAAACCCACTGATTTATTGCAAAGTATCCACATTGCAAATATTGAGACTTTAGTTCTGGATAAGCATCTCATATATTAATATCTTCTGTCTTACAGATAAACACACAACATCATAGCTTTACCACCACTGTCTTTGAACCAGCCACTTCTGAAAATCCTCATCTATAAATGCATGAAGCTTTGGTGGGACATCTAGATACAAGCCTAACCACCCCTAACACTGTCTCCATCTGTAGAAGTGTGTCTACAGCTGTAGCTAGGGTTCAGTGATGGTAGGGCTTGGGTTAGGGCTAAGGTTAAGGTTAGGGTTATTATTAGGTTAATAAGGTTAGTGATGGCCTAGGCATAGGGATAGGGATAGGGATAAGGGTAGGGCGAGGGGTAGGAATAGGGGTAGGGATAGGAATAAGGATAGAGCTATATCCAGGGGTATGTTTAGGGTAAGATGAGGTTTTCACCCAGGTTAGGATTAGAACTTGCATTAGTTTTATGGTTGGTTAAATGTAATTTCCAGACCAGTGTTAGTGATATGGATAAAGCGAGTGAGAAAGCTAGCATAAGGACTGGGTCAGGGGTTCCAAAACTTTTAGGGTTAGGGTTAGGATCCACTGGTGTAAGGTTAGGGTTAGGGTTATGTTTCATATTAAAGTTAGTGTTAAGTTTAGGGTTATGTTCAGCATTACAGTTAGATTTATGCTTAATGTAAGTGTTAGGACTGAGAATATGAATAAAACTAGGACTTGGTTTCCACCAGGGTAAGGTTTAGTGTTAGTTTTTTGTTTTGGTCCATGTCTGGGCCTATGCTGAAATCTAGGGATAGGATTCCACTCAGGTTTTTTAAAGGTCAGTTTCAGGGTTCAGGTTGGGTTAACTTTAGGGCTACAGCGATGGCTAGATGTAGGCTAGTGCTAGGACTTGGGCTACCTGTAAGGCATAAACTTGTGCTGATGTTAAAGACAGGGTTAGAGTTCACTATAGTGAAGTTAGGGTAAATAATAGCATTAGGCTTAGGGTTAGGGTCATGGTAAGGGCTAAGACTGGGGTAAAACTAGGTTAAGATGAGAGCTAGGGCTATGTTTGCATCAGGGTTAGTATTAGAGTTAGTGATAGTATAAGAGATATGGCTAGCTTTATTTAGGGCAATTGATCACACTATATCTAGGGTGAGGTCACTGGCTAAGGCTAGGGCTGGACTTCAACAAGGGTTAATGTTAGAATTTTTTATGATAGGATTAGTGTTAGTTTAGGTCTAAACCAAGGTTAGAGTTAGGGTTATGGTTTGGGAAAGTGGCTAGTACTAGGCTTAAGCATAGGGCTACAGGTATGGCTCTAGTTCTTCCAGAGGTAAATTTAAGGTTAAATTTAGGATTAGACTTAAAGTTAAGTTTATTGTGAGGTTTCTAACCAATTTAGGAGCAGCATTCTAGCAAGATTAGGCCTAGGTTTAGCCCTTTAGGTTCAGGAGTATGTCTATGGTTAAGGTTAGAGTTAAGGATAGGGTAACCATAAGACTAGTATTCTAACAGGGTTAAGGTTAGGGTTAGGGTTAGGGTTAGTTTAGTGTTAGTGTTGGAGTTCCTCCACAGTAAGGTTTATGCTTAAGGTTAGGGTTAGTTTTATCACTGAATGCAGGGCTAGGCCAAAGGCTAATTTTAGGACTTGAGCTAGAACCATAACCAGCATTCTTCCAGGATTAGTGTTAGTACAAGCCATAAGAGTTTGGCAAGTGCTTGTTCTAGGGCTAGAGCTATTTCTGGCTTCTGCTTAGTGTGAGTGTTAGAATTAGGATTAATTTTACAGTTAGGGTGAGGTCTCGGTATCCACCAGGTTAGAGTTATGTATTACTTAGATTTAGGTTAAGGCCTAGGGCTGATGCTAAGGCTAGTGTTAACTAAAATTAGGGTTAGGATCAGGGTTAGCATTATCATTAGGGTTAGTGTTAAGGATTTAATTTAGTGTTAAATTTAGAGTTAAGACTAAGCCTAGTTCCAGGGCTAGGGTTAAGATTAGGTCTCACATTCTCCCATGTTTCTGGTTAGGATTAATTTCATGGTTACACTTAGGGCTGAGGCTCAGCCCAGGCTTAGTGCTAGGGCTAGGATTATAGTTCCCACAGGGTTATTGCTAGTGCTAGGTCTGTGATTATGATTATATTTATGATTAGTTCTACAATGATGCTAGATCTAGTGCTTGAAGTAGGGCCAGAGTTCCCCCAAGTTTAGGGTTATGGTTGGTGTTACTGTTAGGTCTTGTACTTAGGGTACATTTAGTTTTACAGCTATGTTAGAGTTAATTTTATGTTTTTTGTGGGGTTTTTAGATGATTCAGAATGAGTTATTTTTAGGGGTTGGGTAAAATTAGGGTTAAGGGTAGGTTTCTACCTGGCTTAGTGCAATGATTAGGATTAGGAGTAGGATTAAGGGGTAGAGTTTCAGCACAGTTTAGGATCAAGTTTAGGATCCATTTAATATTAAGATTAGGGATAGGCTTAGGGTCAGGTTTAGTCATAGGTTCAGAATAAGGGATAGGGCCAGAGATGTTGCCAGGTGAGGGCTTGGCCTTAGGGTTCCAGAATGGTTAGGGTAGAGTTTAGGGTTAATGTAAATAGATAGTGATAGGGCTAATGCGAGGTTTATGTCCAGTGCTATGGTGGTTTAGGTTGATGATTAGGGTTATTATTTAGGGCATAGGGTTTAGGCTTCCACCAAGGTGAGGGCTAAAGCTAGGTTTCCTGTTAGATTTAGGGTTATGGTGTAGGTTAGGGCTATGGTTAGTGCTAGAATGGCATTGTCTTAGTTATTTTTCTCATTGCTGATACAAAATACTCACCCCCAAGTAAAAGGTGGAAAGGAATATTTTAGGCTACATTAATGGAGTTTTGTTTTTGTGATTTACTGTCTCCAAGTTAGAGCATGATGGTAGAAGACAAACATTCCACAGCAGGGCAGACAGAAAGCTGCAGCAGTGAGCCTCCTTTTCCCTTTATACTCCATCAAGGCTTCATGCCTGTTGGTTGGTGCCACCTGTAACTGTGGACCAGGTTCTCTGCTTAGTAAATCCACACAGCAACATCCATAACTGTGTTAAATCAATTAGTTGCCTAATCCAGTACCATGCACCAAAAGGCCTCACCTATAAGAGTAGGAGGATGCAAGTGACTTTTTTAGATACAAGCTATAGCATCCATGATGCTTAGAGTTAGGATTAGGTTTACACTTAGTGCCAACCATAAAGTTAGGGTTAAGGGTAGCACTAGCATTGGAATTAGTTCTAAGGTTAGGTATAGGGCTAGAGCAAAAGTAAGTCTTGGGCTAGGGTTAAGGTTGTTATTGGGCTAGGGTTAGGATTTAGGTAAAGTTCACAATTATGTTTAAGTTAGGAATGGGTTTAGGTTCAAATTTAGGGTTATGGTCTAGTAATATTAGGAATAGGAGGGTGAGTTTTAGGGTTAGGTGTACATTTAGGCCTAGTGGTAGGTTTAGTTCTAGGGCTTAAGTATCATATTAAAGATAGGGCTAATGTTAGATTTAGAGCTAGAGCTAGCAGCAGGCTAGAAATAATCAGAGAGATTTGATTCTACCAGGGTTAGTATTGGGGTAACTAGAGTTAGGGTTAGGGATAAGGTTAAGGTCATGGTTAAGATTAGGGTTAGGATTGATGTACAGGCTAGGGCTAAAGGTAAAATAGAGTAAGCATGTGGATTAGATTTGTGTACAGATTGAGGGCTGTACTAGGGCTAGAGATTGTGCTAGGACTAGGGTAGTAGCCAGGTATAGGGGTAACGTTAGTACTAGGGGTAGTTCTAGGGCTAAGTCTTAAGGTAAGAGTTACATTTAGGTAAAGATCTAGGATTAGGGTCATGCTAACTATAGGGTTTAATTGAAGTCACTGTTAGGTTTATGGTTAGTGTTAGGGTTGGATTAGGGTGAAGGTGAAGGTGAGGATGAGTTAGGTTTAGGTTTATGCTTATATTAAGTTTAAGATTAGTACTAGGGCCTGCCATGCTGGCCCCACCTGCAAGGCATGCTGAGACTGCAATTGAGACTGGGCATGGTGGTGCTAGCCTGTAATCCCACTACTTAGGAGACTGAAAACAGGAGAATCACTACAAGTCCGATCTACATAGTGAGATCCTGTAGACCCTGTACTAAGTACATTTAAAAAAAAGATTAGTATTAGGCTATGACTACAGCTAGCATTAAGGCTAGGTCTAGTACTATGTTAATAGCAAGGTATAAGTGTGAGTCTATGTCTAGGGATAGTGTGCTCCCAGGGTTAGAGTTAGAGTTGGAGTTAGGGTTAGGGATACGACTAATGCAAAGTCTGGAAATAGGCCTTGAGGTAGGGCTCCAAGGGTTAGGTTTATGTTTCTGTTTGCGTAAGGATTATGGTCAGGGCCAGTTGTTGGGCAATCACTGATTATAGGACTAGGAATCCACAGAGCTATTGCTAGAACTAGATAAAGGGTATGGCCAGGGCTATGATGAGGGCTAGCATTCATCCAGTGTTGTGGTCAGGGGAGGTCTGGGATTCCTGTTAGGGTTAGCATTATGGTTCCCCTGGGGTTAGAGTTAGTTTTAGGGCTACGGTTAGTGTTAGTGTTATGAATCCATCAGGATTGGGGTTGTGTTTATGTTTAAGATCAGCCTTAGGGCTGAGGCTAGGGCTATGATAACAGAGATAAGATTTTGATTAGTGTTCCTTTTAGGGCTAGAGATGGGGCTATAGCTAAGGACCAATCTATAGTTTCATGAGAGATAAGGAGAGGCTTTGAGTTAGGATCATGGTTAGGGAGAGAGAGACTTAGCTCTAGCCTAAAGGTACTAGGGTTAAGGTTAGGGTTTAACCAGCTTTAGCCTTAGGTTTAGAGTTATA
Source organism: Octodon degus (assembly GCF_000260255.1). Lineage (NCBI taxonomy): Eukaryota > Metazoa > Chordata > Mammalia > Rodentia > Octodontidae > Octodon > Octodon degus. Next base: position 6,669,441 of record NW_004524735.1, on the reverse strand, counting down.
TATATTTTATCAGGATTAGTTTCAGGATTATGGTTAGGAGCTTGAGTAGGTGAGGATTTTTGTCTGGGTATAGTCCTAGATTATGCTTACAGTATTGATTATGCTTATGATTATGACAATAGTTACAATAATGGTTATGACAGAATTTAGATTTTTTTTCTAGGCCAGTGAGGACAAACTCATGGCATGCCTGTTATTTTTCTTTTAAAGCAAAATATGTTAATGAATGAGCTGGGGGGTTTTCCTAAGTTGAAACTTCTGTTTTTGGAGCATGCCAGGTACAGAGTGGGCAAGCTTTGCAGATTTATTAGCACACTATTAGAGTGCTGCTAATTGATGCCATGTGAAGATTTGAGTGACCATTTCCATTCTAGCATTGATTCCCATGTGGAAAGGATCATGAAGTGTTTTCTCATCTTTCACTGTGTCTCATGAGCAAGGACCATTTGATTTTTATATACCACTGGAGTACCTTTTTAATTCCCCTTTCTCTAAAGACCCTTTAGATTCAATGCATCTTCAGGAACTGGAAAGAAGGCTAAGGTTTTGAGGTGGTGTAATCATGCCCTTTCACCTCCTAGTCAGCCTTTGGATGACCTAAAAGTCTTCAGAGCTGTCTCTTTGGTGTACCTTATGATGCATGACAGTGACCTGCCTAGGAAGACAGACCGCTTCTAGGAGGTGTAGAATTTCATTTCTGTGCTTTACAGATGACTACTAGATGTCAAGCCCCTTTCCTTCCAGATGTGGGGTAAAGGCATATAGCAGCAGGAAAATATATTTGGAGTCTGCATATATATTGAGTTTTTTGCACTTTTCTAACATCCATGTCCCAGTAAGAGCTATACGGCCTGCTTGTGGAACAGAGATCTTGGACAAAGCTACTTACATTAGTAAATTACACTTCCTCAGGGTCTTAGAAGGGCAGGTCATGGATGTGCTGCCTGCTTGGATTGGTCTGGGAGATCACTTGTTCAGAGAAGTAGCTAATTCCTGGGCTTGTAGACATCAAAAACAAAGGACTAAGTGTAGGTCTAGTCTTTCTAATAACCTCCGGAGTCTAAGAGAATGGTCTAATGAAAGGTAAGCCTTTCCTCTGTTAACCACAAGTAAGCTCTCATCTTGATGAGAACAGTCCTAACTTGATGGAAGGACAGGACTTCTAGTTTTGGTCCCAAAATTAGCTTTTCACCTCCCTCAGCTCAACTGTGAGGGAGGAAGAGAGAAAAGAAGAGATGAGGAGGAGAAAAAAGAGAGATAGAGAGAGCAGGTCTCTCTTTATGGCGTGGTGGTGGAGTGAGCTGTGGGGCAGGAGCCATGGCAGCACAGGCAGTATGCTCAGAAGTTTCTCCCATTGTTTGATCATGTATTGGTTGAAAGGAGCACAGCTGAACCCTGTCACCAAAGGAGGCATTATGCTTCCAGAAAAATCTCAAGGCAAAGTGCTGCAGGCAACTGTGGTACTGTGGGGTCCGGCTCTAAGGGAAAGGGTGGAGAGATCCAACCAGTTAGTGTGAAAGTTGGAGATAAAGTTCTTCCAGAATATAGAGGCACCAAAGTAGTTCTAAATGACAAGGATTATTTCTTGTTTAGAGATGGCGAGACATTTTTGGAAAATAAGTGGATTGAAGTAAATCACTGTTGAAATGGCATCACACAATGCTGCCCATTCCACTGAACTTCTGCCTTCTTTCATCATGCACATAATTTCCATGTCTCTTTTATAATAAACTGATGATATCTAAACTAATGACAAAAAAAGAGAGAGACAGAAAAAGGAAGGACAGCAGAAACACAGAGGAAACAATTGAGAAGAGAGCATAGGAGAGAGGAGGAGAGCAGACAGGAGGGGACAGGAGAGGAGACAAAGCAACATCCTGGAGTCTCCTTTTAGAGATGTTTTCTAGATTGCTTCTTTCCTGGTCAAAGAATTGCTCAAGAGGAGTACAAATGATAGGGTTTTACATTTATTAATGGTAGCATAGATCATGCCCTTTAGGCTCAGTTGGGCCATGTAACAGTAGGAAACCAAATAAGTGCACTGTACAGGGTAAGGGTGCGATTTCATGAAAGGACACCATAGAGCTCAGTGGCGGATGTCCTTCATTGCATTTCCCTTGTTGCAGCCACGTGCCTTTTCCTATTTAAAAACGTACTTGCATCCTCACACAAAGTCCATGTGCAGCATTTTGCAAATTGTTCAGTGCATGTGGCTGGCCTGTTAACATTTTACACTTTTTATAATTGATGGTTTATAAATACTTCTGCTGCTAATCTGTTATGCCCTTCTGGAAGTTACCAGTTAATAGGTCATGCTTAAATTCTTAACTAGCTTTCAAAATGCCATAACCTCTTCATTTTAACTAGGTTGAGTTAGGTTTAGGGTTAGGGTTAGGGCTAGAGGCAGGGCTAGGACTAGTGTTAGCGCTTGTCTTTCACCAGAGTGATAGCCTGCTTTAGGTGTAGGGTTAGGGGTAGAGTTTTGTTTCAAAGGACTTATGACTAGAGTTAGGGCTAAGCTTCCAGTTACAGTTTTGACAAGGTCTAGTGTTAGGGCTAGAGAAGCGCTAGCATTCCACAAGAATTAGAGATACTTTAAGTTAAGAGGTATGCTAAGGGTTAGGTTTATGTGTAGTCATTGGCTGAGGGCTAGACCTAAGTTTAACGTTAGGGAGAGGACTACGGCTTTTATTAGGTTTAACAATTTCCTATGGTTAATTTGAGGGTGGTGTTAGGATTACGTTTATGGATAGGGTTAGGTTTAGGGGATTTTGATTTTTTGGGGCTTTGGGGGTCTTTTGCTTGTTTGTTTGTTTTGGCAGAACCTGGGACTGAACTCAGGCCTTTGTGCCTGCCAAGCAAGCACTTATTCTACTGAGCCAGTTCCCCAGCCCCTAGGTTTAGGGTTAAATATAGGTTTCTGCCAAGATGAGTGTTAGCCTTAGGGCTATTGCTATGGTTATGTTTAGGGTCATAATTCCATGAGGATTATGTTTAATGTATTGATGAAACGGGCTTTTGTTTAGGATTGCTGTTATGGTTAGGGATATGTTTAGAATTCTTAGTGTTCAGCTTAGAATGAGTTTATGTTAGCAACTGGGTTACAGTTTTTATTGCTACATGTAGTGTTCCAGTAGGGTTATGGTTAGGGTTAGAGTTAAGGTGAATTTTGTTCTACCAGGATGAGTTTAGCATTGGGTTTAGTGTCAATTTGGGTGATAGTCCTAGGCTTAGGGCCAGCCCTCGGGATAGTGTCAAGGTGAGAGCTATAGCTAGGATTAGGACTACAGATGACAGTAAACTGCTGTCGGTATTACAAATAGGAGTTGGGTTAGGGTTGTTGTTATGATTACCATTCAAATTAGGATTTGGTTTGGGGTTGATTAGTACTGTGGTTATGATTTTTCTACAGTAATGCTTAATGTTAAGGTTAGAATTGGTTGGGATTGGATGGGGTAGGTTTAGGATCCTAACATGTTTAAGGTAGGGTTAGCAATAGGAGTAATGTTAGTGCTAAGGTTATCTTTGTTGGTAGGGTTAGGGCCAGGCTTAGGACTTGTGCTAGAGTTTAGTCTAAAGTTAGGTTTAATATTAATGTTAGTTAGGATTAAGGCTAAGTTTAGAGTTGTAGCAGGGTTCGGCTTAGGGTAGTGTTAGAGTTAATGTTAAGGTTAGAATATGTCAGGCTCATAGCTAAAGGCAAGGAATATGTTGAAGGTTATGGTCAGGGACAGTGTATGGTTAAGGGTTATGCTTTTGTTGGTTTTTTTTTTTTGGTTTTTTTTTTTTTTTTATTTGTGTGTGTGTGTGTGTGTGTGTGTGTGTGTGTGTGTGTGTGTGTGTCCAGCTGAGCCCACCACCAGGGGGTGGGGCTGGCTGGCATGTGGTGCTGGGGGATCGAACTGTGGTCCCTGTGCTTTGCTAAGCTTGTTCTAAGTAGGTGCTTTAGACCACTGAGCCATCTCACCAGCCCAAGGGTTATGCTTTTGATTAAGGATAGGGTTAATGTTAGAGCTAGTGTTATTGTTCAGGTCAGGTTTGGAGTTCCACCAGAGTTATAGTTGGGATTAGCTTTAAGGTAAACTTTAATTGTAGGCCCCTGGCTATGGCTTTATACTGGTTTAAGGTGAGGATCAGTTTAAAAGTTAGATTTCCACCTGGGTTAAACTTAGTGTCAGGATAAGTTTAGTGCTAAGATTAGACATAAGGTCAGTGTTAGATTTAGAATTAGTCTAAAGTTAGTTTAGGGTTAATTAGGGTTAGGTTTTAGGATTAGTTTAGGAGTTTATGGTTAAGTTTTTGTTTAGAACTAATGTTCCATCAAGCATAAGTGTTCACATTAGGTTTAAAGTTAGTTTTGTTAATAGGCTTAGTGTTAGTGTTCACTTAAGGGTTAGGACTATGGCTAATGACAGCACTAACTACAGCACTGATTTATCAGGGTTAGAGTTAGGTTTATGGGTAGGGCTGGGGATAGGGCTAGGGTCAGTGTTAGGCTTATGGGTAGGGTTAGGGTTACAATTAGTGTTAGGCCTAAGGTGAGGGGTTTGCTTTATTGTTTCACCTGGATTAGAGTTGTGTGTGTTAAGGTTAGGGATGGTGTTAGGGCTGGTTTATTTTAGTTTTAGGTTAGTGCTAGGACTGGGGCCTGGATTAGTGTTTGGATGAGGTTGAGTGGTACAGTTATGTTTTGGGGTTAAGGCAAGTAATGGATAGGAATAGGCTAGGGCTAAGGTTAAGTTTAGAGTCAAAGATTCATTTTAGATTTCCTCAGTAAGAGGATTAAGTTTTGCTGTATGTTTAGGAAAGTTTAGTTTTAGTTTAATTTTATAGTTAAGTTTAGGTTTTGGTCATGGGTTAGGCTAAGGCTAGAGCTAGGTTTTTGTGTCCACTAGGGTCATGGTTATAGTTAAGGTTAGGATTAGGGTTAGGATTCAGATTAGGGTTAGGATTAGAGTTAGGTTTGGTTTAGGGTTAGCTTTGTGTTTAGCTTTAACTTTAGGGTTAAGGCTTCACTGATTTTTCTTGTGTTCTGTAAGTGTTTCTTGTGTTCTATTAGTATTAGGGCTATGGTTAGTGTTCAACCAAGTTTAGGCTTAGGGTTAGTGTTTTATATATATAGTCCCTTGAGGATTAGTTTTAGGATTAGGCCTAGGAGCTGTGGTATGTGTGGGATTAGGCTAGGGGTGGATCTTGAACTGTGCCCAAATCTATGGCTATATACAGGTTTAGAGTCATGGCTTGGGCTTCAGGCTAAAGCTAAGAGTACAACTGGTGGTAGTGTTCAGTTTCTATCAGGGTGAGGGTTAAGGTTAGGGACAGTGTAAGAATTAGGGTTTCCATTATAATTCTACCAAGGTTATATTTATGGGTATTGATAGGGTTAGAACTGGTATTAAGGATAAGGATAGGTTTAGGTTTCCACCTGATTAGGGCAGGATTAAATTTATGGCTAGTGTTAATGCTAGGGTTAGGATTGCATTTAGTGCTACGGCTAGGGCTAGAACTAGATTTTGGGTTAAGGATAGAGTTGGAGTTAGTGCTAAGATTAAGTTTTGGTTTAAGGGTACATTATGGAAATGTTTTGTGCTAAGGCTTGAATTAAGGTCAGTGTTAGGTTTATGTGTTTAACGTTAGAATTAGATTTTGTACTAAGGGTCCACCAAGGTTTGTGTTAACATAGGTTTAGAGTTAATTTTGGTGGTATGCTCGGTGCTAGGGCTAGTACTAGTGTTTATGTCAGTGCTGCTGCTAAGGCTATTTTATACCACCAACTAGTGCTAGCATTATGTCAGGGTTAGAATTAGTGTCAGACACTGACAAAGATCTACAATCTGAGGTACTGGGTCTCAGGATAAATCCTGAGGGGATTTCACTGACTTTATCAGATCCAAAAGCTACAACTCTTGTTGCATAGGTCTTGCTTTATCTTGGTCTTAACCATCCAGCAGAAAAGTATAAAAATGAAATATAAGAAGTAAAGCCATGCTGTTATGTTGAGCTGTAGGGGACTCAGGTCAACAATTTCTGACATTGCCAGTGAAGCAGAAGACCCAATACTATTATGGACTACTGAACTCTTTTAGAATATTTTGCTGAGTTGACACACCTATAATATTCAAATAACGGAACTTATCAAAAAAAGGTATACAGATGAATGTCCATTTTGTATCTGTGTTTTCAAAATGGTTAGAATAGATATATAGTTACATTCTCTTAATGAATAGAGGGATTTGTTCTAATAGAGTTTGTAAATAGCATATCATGTCCGCATCTTGCACAGCAATTAACCACTAAGAAGAATGTATGCAATATGTTAATTATTGAAACTGCCCAACCAATTTGGCTTGAAACTGTCTCATTGCTATTTGTTTCTCAATAAAATTATGAGGAAAAAAAAGAATTAGTGTCAAAGTTATAGTTTGGGTTAAGTTTAAGGTGTGGGTGTTCGGTTTATGGTTCCATGAATTAGGACTGGTGTTTGAGTAAAGTTATAGTTAATGTTAGATTTAGTATTAGTTCAGAGCTGGGGCTAGTACCTGGATTAGTGGTTGTGTTAAGTTCAGTGTTAGTATTATATTTGCTTGCTTGTTTGTTTGTTTGTGTTCAATACCAGGGATTGAACTCAGGACCTTGTGCTTGCCAGGCAAGTACTTATTTCACTGAACTATCTCCCCTGAGCTAGTGTTAGGATTATTTTATTTGCGGGGTGGTCTAGGCCAGTGCTGAGACAGGACTAAGGTTAGGTTTACTGAGAGTTTAATTTTTAAATTTCTCCAGTGTCAGGATTACATTTTGGGTTTAGTTTTAGATTAATTCTATGGTTCAGATTAGGTTTAGGTCCTGGTTTATTCTAGTGATAGGATTAGGTTTTTGTTTCCACTGGAGTTAGGGTTAGGATAAGGTTCATATTAGCTTTAGCTTTATATTTATGGTTTTACTCAGGTTTTACCTATGTGTTGTGTTGGTGTTAGGACTAGTGTTGGACTATACTAGGGTTAGGGTTAGGATTTGACCAGGTTTAGGCTTAGATTTAGCATTACATATAGGATTCTATGAGGATTGATTTTAGGATTATGGTTAGGAGCTGTGAAGCTCAGCTAGGGGTAGATCTTGAACTATGGTTATCATATTGGCTATGTTTATGATTATGGTTATGGTTATTTGATATGATTATGGTAGAATTTGATTTGTTCTTAGCCAGTGATGGCAAAATTATGGCATGATTATTGTTTTTCTATTACGACAAGACATACTAATGTATGAGTTGCTTTTTTAAACTAAGACTTCTGTGTTTAGGGCTTGTCCAGGGGATGTTTTAAGCATAGAGAGCACAAGCTTTTCAGACCTACCAGGTACTTGCTTTTTGTCTTTCTCCTGTGAAAATTTGAGAGACCCTTTCCCCTCAGCATCTCTTCCCATCTGGAAAATTCATCACATGTTTTTTGTATAGTCTTCCCCTGTGTCCCTGAGGAAGAGCATTTGATTTCTAAATACCCCCAGAGTCCCATGTTAACATGCCCTTGTCCTTAGATCCCTTTAACTTCCTAGTGATTACAGACTGGTTTTAATGATTCTACAAGAGCTGGGAATAAGACCATGATTTTGAGAGGTATAAAGCTGGCCTTCTGCCTCCCTATGAGTTTTTTGTTTTGTTTTGTTTTGTTTTTGTTTTTTGTTGTTGTTGTTGTTGTTGTTGTTGTTGTTGTTGTTCCTCGAATGCTTTCAGGGCACTTTTGGCCAGGTGGAGAGTTGTGAGGTTCGAACTCCAGCAACCTGAGGCTGACAGCTTTGTGGAAGCAGCCACTTAAAGGACTGAGCTAGTGCCAGGCCCCACTATGAGTTTTTTTATTATCGACAGAGACTTTAAATATGTCTCTGAGTGACCTGTCTGGGAAGATGTACTGCTGCTAGGATTGGTAGGAATTTTTTTGTGCTTTCTAGATGGTTGCTTATTAGTTAGTGAGCTATTTGCTTTCCAGAGAGCTACATGGGCATGTAGCACCAGCAAAGCATATTTTGATCCTGTATAGAAATTTATAGGGTTTTTGTTTTATTTTTGTTTTTTGTTTTTTAATATCCAATGTCCAAATAAGACCTACAGTGTCTCCTTTATGAGCAGGCATCCCTAATGAGAGAGCTTTGGCATCAGTGACCTTTTGTGGATGGACAACTATATAACCTACCTTTTGATGTCCTTCTTGGACCAAGCTATTTCCTTGCATGAAGTGTATAGTTGCAATAAAGTAGATTTGAGATGACTCAATTGCAGTTGTTCTCTTACCAATGTTGATAAAATCCTTCACTTTTCCTGCACAGTACCAATGACCTTCATTACAAATCCAATATACCCAATATCTTTTTTTAGTTTAAAGGCAGAATTGTAAGAGTACAGCCCTGCAAGTTTTTCACTAAGCCTTTGCTTTCTTGATATTCCATCTTAGCCATCATCTTTCTTCTTATAACACACATTTCTGAGGCTCAGAAGGAAGTAAGAGAGTGTCCCGTTCTTTCATGAGGCCTGTGAACCATAGATTGACTGGAATGGGTGCGATAAATGGTGTTTTATTACCTTCCTGTCCATCAGGACCACTGTATGAAAGAGGCAGCACACTCTGGGAGACAGATTGAGGAGATCCTAAGTGTACCAGAGCTGTGGAGGCGGGTCTAGTTGGCTAAGCAGACAGCCAAGATTGGCTGTTTACAATATAGTGACATCAGCTTTTGTATCCATTGATCCAGTAAAAGATTTCTCTTTAAACTTAATGTTACAAATAAGTCTAGAAACTGAAATACTCTGGGAAAAATAAAATTCTTTCCTTAAAGGCCCATCCCTACCAGTTTTACAGGTGGGGGTAAGGATAGGAGTAGACATTTCAGTGGGAATTAAATTTGGCTTTTCTCCCACCAACAAATCAAGGCAAGAAGCCCCTGGTAAAGCTAACTTGGAACTCTGAGTGTTTCTTTGAATGAGGCCTCTAAGGTTTCACCTTGGCCTCACATCCATCCTGGTAGTGGGATCATCCTCTACTTTGACCAGGGCATAACTGGCTTAACTGGGTCCAAATCACTGGAGTACTGACTGAACCTTCTTTTGTTATTACTACTCAGGCCCTCAGTTTGAGCACATGGTTTGTTTCCCTGCAAGAGTGTGTCATTTTTATGAAACTAAGATTTACAATCTTTTGCCCAGTGAAAACCTTTCAGGCAATGTGGACACTGAGTACTGGGTAAATCCACTGAGGGGGCTGGCATCTTTATAGGCTGTGGGTAGTGCTGACAAGTGTGTCCTTACTTGCCACAATTAAAACATTTAACCATATTAAATTTATTACCAAATAGTTGGGATATGGCCTGTGTTATGAGAACAGAAGCATGGGCAGTGGATCCAATATTTTGGCATGCATGAATGTAAGCAGATAAATTGTTTGTATGAAGTGCTGAGGCTAAGGCTCTTTTCATTCATCACTGGCATTCTCATATGTTAACTGAGGAATGAGCATTTTAGTTGCAGTGCTGTGAGCAATCTGCTTATTTATGGCTTCTTTCAGTCTAGCTGCAAACTGGGTATAAGTTTCTCCAGGACCCTGGAGTATCTAAGTAAAGTATTTATTAGCTGTACCATCTGCACTTTTTAAACAAGGTTCCTTTTTCTCCAAAAAGGAAGGCATGTTTCAGAAAGGAAGTGCATTTGGAGGCATGTTACTTTAGGGGTGATCTGATTCTTTTGTTATGGTTACATCCGAGTCCTTTTCTCTGTCAATCACCTTATTCATAGGCATTTTGTTAGCACGATTAGAGTGTCCTGTAATGGTAAACTGTTGCATTTCTTCCTGGGCTGCTACATCTCAAGGGTGAGATGGCTCCCTTCACCAGATTATATATTGCTATAGATTGTTGGTGATTTTTTTGAGTTTTGGCTACATAAAAGCTTTCACCTATTTCATCCCAAACTCAGAGATCCAGTGTACCAGCTATGAGAGAAGAGGAATAGAATGTAGCTACCTTCTGGAATAATCTAAAAACTTGCTTAGATGATACCTCAATGCCCACATCTTTCTATGGTTTCATATTAATCAACTAAATTATTTCTCTTCTGTGGATAGATTGAGCTTGCCCCATTGTTACCCTTGACAAACAGATTCCTATTTGCTACTTGCCTCTGAGCACTGTAATTAGTAAAATGCTCCACTTCCCTCTAAACTGGTCATGCAAGGTTCAGTGGATCATTCACACTTGATTTTGGTTAGAGGTCTTTGTGTTGAAAGGGTCACGTGTTCTACCCCACATTGGGAGCCAATGGTAGGGAGGCCTTTTCAGTTCTCATCTCTGTCCAAGAAGTTTATATTTGTAATCCTAAAATCCGTTATTGGAATCCTATCAAGTTAATTCCAATATACCACTTCCAGTGCAACCAACAGTGAGAATAATGACACTAAGCCATATTTATAGTTATGGGGAGCCCAAGGGTCCTAAGTCCAGCCATGGTGATGGCTATTCAGAGCAAAGGACTCCACCTAAGGCCAAACCTGGGTTTTATTCAGTCATGGAGGAGGACTGGCTTGAGGATGAATGAGAATTGCAGGAAGTAAGTGAGTACCATGAGCTGGGCTAGGCAGGAGGCCTGCATTTACCTCTGTGATAGGCAGAGAAGGATATGCAGAAAAAGTAATTTGCATTATACTATTGAGATAGCATCTAATGTTTTGGGGCCTGGTGCTTTAGCTCTGATATGTAATCTTTCAAGCCCCAGGAAATCATAGCCTCTATCTCAAGGCTCGATTCAAACCAACAGTGTGGACCACTGGCTCTTCAACTTGTCTTGACCTGGCTCATATTAAAAAGCAGCAAGTGTGGGTTATTAGGGAAACACGCATGCCATCTACAAAGACTACCACCAGCACCTCAGCTAGACCAATATGCATTGCTTAAAGCCAATTAAAGTGATAGCCCAATTCTTTTTTCTCCCCTTGAATCAGGTTCTCAGAAATTTGCTAAGTTACTCAGGCTGAACTCAATATTTTGACCATCCTACCTCAGCCTCTGGAGTGCTAGGATTGCAGCTATGGCCCCTCACATCCAGCTACTATTAATATGCCTTTAAATTAAGTACTCCATAAGGCTTTCATGAAACCTGGGAAGCAGGTAGGAAGGACTACATAGCAGACAACTTTTTTGTTTCACAATATAGCAGAATAGGAAGTAAGGGTGGGCTCTAAGTGCCACTGGAAAGAGATGCTTGATGTTAGGGATATATATGGGGACCACTGAATGGTCTATACAGTCAGTGTAAGTCTACACCATTCTCTCTCTCAAGAGATCATTACAGTAGATAGCTTGCTGAGAGAAGGTTTCATATCAGGGTATAAGGTAAGGTAGAAAAACTGGAGGAGCTCACATATAAAAAGCAATGTGCTCATGCAGATTTCTACTGGAGAAAGAGGACCAGCTCACTTCTAAGTGAAGAGCAGCAGGCAATTCTGAGACTACTAAGCATTGTCTTTCAATCCTCTCAACAGCCTATGAGGTAGGAAGGGTTTTTTTTTTTTTTTTTTTTTTTTTCAAGAAAGTGGACCTCAAACAGGATGTGTGATTCCCCTTGGTCTCACAGTGCAGATTTGAACCTAGAAATTGATCTCAGGACACACATTTTGACCAGCTCTGTGACCCCCACCACTGTGTGTCAATTACTCCTGGAGAGGAAAAACATGAGTAATTCACAAGGTATATCCCAAATGGCAGTCAAAGTGGACAAATATAAAATCTTGCAGAAGCAAACTCTACAACTGAGGGAAAGAAAAATCAAAGAACAAAGAAGAGGTAGATGAAAGCCATTTATGAGCTGTAGTGGGAGTCTTTTCCTGACTCACAAAGGTAGCCACTGCTCCAAAAATCAGAAGACTTGAAGGGGCAGAAGGCCTTAAAATGGGAAGTGAATTGGTCCTCTCCTGCTGATATGAGAAGCAAAAAGACCTCAGTACTTCTGTCTTGAGATTTCTTGGAAATACAAGTTCCCATAGCCTTGGTTGAAGAGAACACAAAGTAGGAGGAAGTAAGAATTTCTGGGCAGAAAGCTCAGCAGATTAAGTGTCTTCTTAGGCAAACACAGTGACTGGGATTCAATCCCCAGCACAACATGCTACACCAGTCCTGCCCCCAGGCATGTTGTGCCAGCCACCGAGTCTGGGCATGGTGATGCACACCTATAATCCCAATGCTGGAGAGGCTGAAAACAAGAGGATCACTGTGAGTCACTATGAGTGCATAGTGAGAACCTGTACCAAATACAAAAAAAAAAAATCTGTTACCTCTATGCAAGGTGCAGAATAGTTTGCAACTCTGTTTTTCAGGCTATAATACATTTGTACTCTTCACCAAATCTGGAAATCCATAACAAGTAATTCATATCTGTTGTTCACTACTGCATTTTCAACATCTAGCATGTGTTGTTTTGGGACTGTAGATTATAATTCCTTATTAAGTACAGGAGGGCACTGTGACTTTCTGAATCAATAGGACTTTCCTGAGACAGACCATAAAGGGCAGAAGCAATAACATGGTGGGGTCCTAAGCACTAAGGCTTTCTGATTTTTGTGCACTGTTATTTATTTCTGAAAACATCTTTGTATAAACACAGACTCTGACGTACAATCAGGAACCACAGATATTAATGTTTCCTGCATTCTCCATTTCCCTTACATTAATAATTCTGAGAGATTTATACCAGAGAAAAATACCCCATTTTCCAACCCTTCTTGAATCTGGATGGTGGCATGTGCCTTAGGCACTAACAATAGCATGCAAGCAGAAATAATGCAGCAAACTCCTTGGGCTTGAAATTAGTAGAAGATGTGTACCCTCCCCTTCCCATCTCCTCTTCCCCCAACCCCCGGGTGGAATGTTCATGTGGCTGGAAGCCTTGTAAGGGTATGAAGACCAGTCCTCATATATATATATATGTGTGTTTGGGGACTGTAGATTATAATTCCTTATTAAACACAGGAAGACACTGTGAACTTCAGAATCAATAGAGCTTTCCTGAGAGCAAACCGTAAAGGGCACTTGGAACTTGGAAGTTCCAGACCAGGTCTAAATTATTTCCTAATTAAGTTCTTATCTTAGCAGTCCTTTATTAGACCATCTGAACTTCACTCCAACCAAAAGTAGTGTGTCTTACCTTTTAAAATCACTTTATTTACAAAATGTTTTTGATGAATGCAGTTGATTACTTTTTTTTAATTATTTATTCATTTATTTGTGTGTGTGTGTGTGTGTGTGTGTGTGTGTGTGTGTGGCCAGCTCAGCCCACCAGAGGGGCGGGGCTGGCTGGCATGTGGTGCTGGGGGATTGAACCGCGGTCCCTGTGCTTTGCTAAACTTGTTCTAAGT